>NW_021629929.1:0-49954 GCF_900700375.1 Denticeps clupeoides
TATTTGAGGTGAGCTCTAGCTTAATTGCTCTCTTATGCCTCTCTTTTAGCAATGACCTTTTAATAACGGTTTCTTCTTCCATGTGACCAGGTTTCACAATGTGAGTAGCAATGCCCTGCAGCCTGCCTGGATCCCATATGCTGCTACTAAAATTGCACAGGAGCTTCTGGTGTTCTCGCTCAAGCTCATGACCGGTAGGTACATGTTTGTTCCCTTCACATTGTAGGCTCTTACTAAAACTGCATTTCTTTTCAGATGACTGGCAGTTTGAGGCCTTCCAACGTGTATTACATGGGAGATCTCATCCATTTTGAGGCTTCTGTCAAGCAGTACAACCATGTTCCCCTCCGGGTGTTTGTTGATTCCTGTCTGGTTACCCCTTACCCTTATGCAGCTTCTGCTCCCAGCTATCTCTTCATTCAAAACCATGGGTGAGGTGCAGCTTAATTTCCTCATGGGTTTGTTTGCAGTGTGCTGTATTCTAATTTTACCCTCATTTCTTCTAGGTGTCTGGTGGATTCCAAGCTCACTGGCTCCTCCTCTCGCTTCCTGCCACGTACACAGGATTTCAAGCTCCAGTTCCAGCTGGAGGCTTTCAGGTTTCAGCAGGGTGACACTGGCTCTGTATGTGTCTGAAGCAAGCCCTTTGCTCTCCTGGTTCATCACCTTTTGCATGGTGCTTGACCCTCCTCTCTCTTGTTACAGCTGTACATTACTTGTGTGCTGAAGGCAACCGCGGCTGCTTCCCCCACTGATGCTGAGCACAAGGCCTGTTCTTTTGTTGGCCAGAAGTAGGTCTTGACTAGCTGGCTGCATCACAAAAAACATCCACGTGTGCTTTTTATTCAGGACCTGATCTTTGTATGAAGGTGGGCTGGTGGGGTGGAGAGGACCAACTGTGTAGCTGCTGTGATGGCACTTGTGGGTCCAGGAAGGCAAGAGATCTGACCTCTGTCTCGGGTATGTGAACATGGTATGCATGTTTAGGGTTTGTGCTGAGCAAAATTGCACGTTTAACCCCCCTGTTGCGTGTCCTTTTTTCCAGACTCCATGTGGGAGAAAGAAGTGTCTGTGGGACCAGTGTTCATCAGAGATTGACCAGCCTGTGTCTCTTGACCGTTCTGTTTTTAAAGGCAAAATAAATGCTGAAATGGATTGTGTATCAGTGTCTGCTGTCTTTCCTTTTGATGCAAACCCAATTTACATTTCTGGCACTTCTCCGGTGCCTTAGTTACAGGGACCGTCCCCCTGGAGACACTCTGGATTGGATTTGGTGCCTTGCTCCGGGACCCAATGCTCGTAAACGTGGTTTGAATCTGGGTGTTCTGGGTCATAGGAAACTGTGGTACCCACTATGCTACTTCCACCACACAACTACGGGTCCATTTTTTATTAGTTTCAGTTTGGGATGTGGTGATTGTGACGCCTGTAGCCCTTAATCCCCGTATGATACTGGTTTGTGGGGGTAGCTTTGCTCTGCTTTTCGGAAGCATGAAGGACCCAGCTGCCAGTGCTTGATTGGACACTAGAGAGGATTCTCACAAAGTTGAAGCCATGTCCTAATCTGTAATTCTGTTTCCTTCCATTATGGCTACTCCTGGTTAGCGCATGCATATGTTCCTTGGAAGGCTCTGTTCTGAGGTCACGTCTCATCAGCTCTGTATTTTAATTCTTTTGTGGGTGAATTTAATAACATTGTGGTAGGTGAATACAGAAACTGGCAACTTTCTTTCAGCCAATTAGCATTAGAAGGGGCATGCGATGTACACCATGCCATTGGACTTACAACGACTCTACAGTGTCCAGTAGGAGTTTTTGCACACTGTGAATCTGTGCAATGTTGTGTATATAGTGAAATGACAATGAAGTGCTCTTTGACTTTGGAGCTCCAAACATGGACTGATGCTCTATGCTACACTTTGGACGACTCCACCAACACAAATCATCACCCACCCTGCACTGCCGCCAACTGTTCACCCCCAAGCAGCCCTGAACACCATGCTGCCCCCCTTGACACACTGAACAGTCTAGTCCACAGCGTCTCTTGGACTTCGGGGTGACTGTTCCTAGTCCGTTCCTTCCGAGTGCCCTTTGGCACGAATAGGGATCCTCCCAGGTGTAACAAGCATCAGGGGTGGCTTGCTTAGTCTCATCCGCTTCTCTGTAACATTAACAAAGTGACCCTACAGGTTGGTTGCACTAAACTGTCCCTTTTTACATATCAGGATGACAGCTCCATCAGATTTAGGAGTGGAGTGAAATACTTGGTCCACTCCGGATGTCTAAATCTAACTTGATATTTCATCAACGAGTGAGTTATTTGCAATAATTAGAACTGGTTGTAAGTGCTTATGGTGGTTTAACACAAATTTTGTCCATGACGCTCATGTCTTTGCGTGCTTTCTACGTCTTTTGTTTTCTGACCAACTGCACAACCAGCACCACCCCACCTTCCCCTAAACGGAGACTCTCCAATACACTCCGACCCTTTTAACTCCTCCCTCGTCTGCCACCGCTGAATACACAACCAACACACTCCACTAATCGTTGATGTCTTTGTGTACAATCTGAAAAACATTCTTCCAGCCTCATCATCTGCTGACTTGCTGGATGACTCAGGAGAATGACTGTGCACTCGGACTGTTGCAGAGAACTGTCCTCCAAGCCACGGTGTGGCCTGTCTCTGGTGCCCCAAGGGAAATGCCGCCGCAAGTGGTACACGAGAAACCGGAAGCGCGGGAAACAGGCGGGGATCCGTGCTAGGATAAGGGCTAATCATAGCCGGCTCTCCCAACTACCCAACTATCCAACAAACTGGACTACATCAAACTTCAGCAGACCACCCAGCGGGAATATAGAGACTGCTGCGTCTTTGTTTTTACTGAGACGTGGCTAAGCAACAGAATTCTGGACGCTGCCATTCGGCTGGGCGGCCTTACGGGGCAGTGGTGACCAAACGGCTAAAGAAGTGCTACACTAATCGGAAGGTTGCTGGTTCCAATCCCCAAACCGCCAAGGTGTCACTGAGCAAAGCACCGTGTCCACACAATCACCAAGGGTGATGGTTAAATGCAGAGGACACGCACCGTGTGATGTGCGGTGGTTTACAATGACAATCACTTTCACACATATGGGGAACATACATAAAACTGTCACAAAACTGCTGTAATTAGTTGGAATTAATTACTAAAGTCACAAGTAAGTAAACAGGTTTAAAGGTTCCTGAGAAATCTCTAATGGCACCAAAACATCACCAATGTGCACAAATGGACAGGTTGGAAATCTCTCTACTAATGCTCCTTGTTCATTGTCATAGCAACATAATTAATGCAGGTTTATTGTTAGGATCTATTAATATGAGTTAATATAGAAATAGGATACTTTATTTTTCTCTGACCCGGTTGACATTTATGCTGATTCCTAAAATCTGGAGGAGTTTCAGCAGCAATATGATTTTGAATAAAAATTATATTAATAGACCATGCAGTTGCAGAGATATTCTCTTTTTCCTTTGGGTATGTTTATTCAAAAAAAGGCCCTGGGCTGAACAGGTTTACTGTTCTGGAATGTTTGAATTAAAAAGTTTGTCTTTGGCATGGATTTAAATATTGACACTGTGTCTGAGAAAAAAAAAAGTGTTATTGTCTTTGATCAGCAGTTTGTCTCTTTGAATCTTTGTCTGATGAAGAGCATGTGCTCTGCACAGAAGAAGGGGTGGTTGTAGCCTAGGAGGTAACATACTCGCCTATGAACCAGAAGACCCAGGTTCAAATCCCACTTACTACCATTGTGTCCCTGAGCAAGACACTTAACCCTAAGTTGCTCCCGGGGGACTGTCCCTGTAACTACTGATTGTAAGTCGCTGGATAAGGGCGTCTGATAAATGCCATAAATGTAAATGTAAAATAACACACTCATGATATGAGCTGGTACTGCATGGAATTACTGTTTGGGCTGATTTCATCACTTGCCTTTTTTGCATACTAAGTCATTCCCATTGACTTTTCACACTAGTCCTATTTAATGCTTCCCAACTGTTCATTTTCATACAGTTGGGTAGACACATTATTCATTCACCACAAGACAATTGGAACTACATTCAGCCTTGTGAAACATGTAGCTGTCTGCAATCTAATAAAGTTAAATGACTGAAAATGGTCAGAGTGAGGCCACACCTGATTCAGCTCAAGGTTTTGGCCGTAACGAGTTGACAAAAGTGAACTCCAGGTGACCCCAATCTGGTCTTTTTAAAACTGGTACTAGTAATCTACTGAGTGCAAGACTTAGCAGATCTAGAAGGTCATTAATGCTAATAATGTTTTCTTTTAAAGGTGGACATCTTACACAATGGTGAATGTAGTGTGGCATCATGGGTTGGTGGTCAGTAGTAGCGATACTGTGGGGAGGTGTTGTAGGTGTTTGCATGGGTGCTGTTTTGTCAGGTTTTAAAGGTGTACCGGGCCCAGCTCCTGGTCAACCGATTCCATGGCCTGCAGTAAATCCACCTCAGGTACCTACAGGGCTGTTGCCTCAGGTTCCCGGCAGTCCCCCGTTTGTGCCCGGGATGCCACCGCCTCAGGTTCCCGCAGTCCCCCGTTTGTGCCCGGGATGCCACCGCCTCAGGTTCCCGGCAGTCCCCCGTTGTGCCCGGGATGCCACCGCCTCAGGTTCCCGGCAGTCCCCCGTTTGTGCCCGGGATGCCACCGCTCAGGTTCCCGGCAGTCCCCCGTTTGTGCCCGGGATGCCACCGCCTCAGGTTCCCGGCAGTCCCCCGTTTGTGCCGGGATGCCACCGCCTCAGGTTCCCGGCAGTCCCCCGTTTGTGCCCGGGATGCCACCGCCTCAGGTTCCCGCAGTCCCCCGTTTGTGCCCGGGATGCCTCGGCCGCAGGTTCCCGCCAGTCCCCCGTTTGTGCCGTTATGCCTCGGCCGCAGGTTCCCGCCAGTCCCCCGTTTGTGCCCGATGCGCGCTCAGGTTCCCGCAGTCCCCGTTTGTGCCCGGGATGCCGCTGCCTCAGGTGCCCGCCAGTCCCCCGTTTGTGCCCGGGATGCCGCTGCCTCAGGTTCCCGGCAGTCCCCCGTTTGTGCCCGGGATGCCGCTGCCTCAGGTTCCCGGCAGTCCCCCGTTTGTGCCGGGATGCCGCTGCCTCAGGTTCCCGGCAGTCCCCGTTTGTGCCCGGGATGCCGCTGCCTCAGGTTCCCGGCAGTCCCCCGTTTGTGCCCGGGATGCCGCTGCCTCAGGTTCCCGGCAGTCCCCCGTTTGTGCCCGGGATGCCGCTGCCTCAGGTTCCCGGCAGTCCCCCGTTTGTGCCCGGTATGCCGCGGCCGCAGGTTCCCGCCAGTCCCCCGTTTGTGCCCGTTATGCCACGGCCGCAGGTTCCCGCCAGTCCCCCGTTTGTGCCCGTTATGCCACGGCCGCAGGTTCCCGCCAGTCCCCCGTTTGTGCCCGTTATGCCCGCCGCAGGTGCCCGCCAGTCCCCCGTTTGTGCCCGGGATGCCGCCGCCTCAGGTGCCGCCAGTCCCCCGTTTGTGCCCGGGATGCCGCCGCTAGGTGCCCGCCAGTCCCCCGTTTGTGCCCGGGATGCCCGCCTCAGGTGCCCGCCAGTCCCCGTTTGTGCCCGGGATGCCGGCCGCAGGTGCCCGCCAGTCCCCCGTTTGTGCCCGGGATGCCTCGCCGCAGGTGCCCGCCAGTCCCCCGTTTGTGCCCGGGATGCCTCGGCCGCAGGTGCCCGCCAGTCCCCCGTTTGTGCCCGGGATGCCTCGGCCGCAGGTGCCCGCCAGTCCCCCGTTTGTGCCCGGGATGCCTCGGCCGCAGGTGCCCGCCAGTCCCCCGTTTGTGCCCGGGATGCCGCGGCCGCAGGTGCCCGCCAGTCCCCCGTTTGTGCCCGGGATGCTGCCGCCTCAGGTGCCCGCCAGTCCACCTCTTGCTCCTTTGCCTCAGGGAACAGTTGGGCAACTCCAAGATTCTGGCAGTGTTCAGCAGCAGTTGCTTGGCCCAGTAAAGGAGCTGACCTGGAAGTATCCTGAAATGCCAGTGGAACCCACGTCACCCCCAGTGCAATTTCAGCTGAGGGAGCCGGTATCTGTCAGCAGCGTGGCTGCTACCTGTGACGAGAATATGGTGCACGTGCAGGTTAAGAAGGACTTGTTTGGTTCTGGAGAGCTCATCCGGGCATCAGACATCTCACTAGGAGGCTGTGGGGTGACTGGAGAAGATTCTGTGGCTCAGCTGCTGTATTTTCAGTCTTATTTGCAGGCCTGTGGCAGCCAAGTAGTGGTGAGTTCTGGTTCCTTCTCGGTCAAGAATCTGTTTCTTTTCAATTGAGGCTTTAATTTTATTGCCCCGCCTCCCTTCCAATACAGATGACCAACGATACCCTGGTTTATTCCTTTTCCCTGACTTACATACCAACGGCAGCTTCCAACACTTCTGCTCCAATTGTCAGGAGCAGTGGAGCTGTTATTGGTATTGAATGCCACTATTTGAGGTGAGCTCTAGCTTAATTGCTCTCTTATGCCTCTCTTTTAGCAATGACCTTTTAATAACGGTTTCTTCTTCCATGTGACCAGGTTTCACAATGTGAGTAGCAATGCCCTGCAGCCTGCCTGGATCCCATATGCTGCTACTAAAATTGCACAGGAGCTTCTGGTGTTCTCGCTCAAGCTCATGACCGGTAGGTACATGTTTGTTCCCTTCACATTGTAGGCTCTTACTAAAACTGCATTTCTTTTCAGATGACTGGCAGTTTGAGAGGCCTTCCAACGTGTATTACATGGGAGATCTCATCCATTTTGAGGCTTCTGTCAAGCAGTACAACCATGTTCCCCTCCGGGTGTTTGTTGATTCCTGTCTGGTTACCCCTTACCCTTATGCAGCTTCTGCTCCCAGCTATCTCTTCATTCAAAACCATGGGTGAGGTGCAGCTTAATTTCCTCATGGGTTTGTTTGCAGTGTGCTGTATTCTAATTTTACCCTCATTTCTTCTAGGTGTCTGGTGGATTCCAAGCTCACTGGCTCCTCCTCTCGCTTCCTGCCACGTACACAGGATTTCAAGCTCCAGTTCCAGCTGGAGGCTTTCAGGTTTCAGCAGGGTGACACTGGCTCTGTATGTGTCTGAAGCAAGCCCTTTGCTCTCCTGGTTCATCACCTTTTGCATGGTGCTTGACCCTCCTCTCTCTTGTTACAGCTGTACATTACTTGTGTGCTGAAGGCAACTGCGGCTGCTTCCCCCACTGATGCTGAGCACAAGGCCTGTTCTTTTGTTGGCCAGAAGTAGGTCTTGACTAGCTGGCTGCATCACAAAAAACATCCACGTGTGCTTTTATTCAGGACCTGATCTTTGTATGAAGGTGGGCTGGTGCGGGTGGAGAGGACCAACTGTGTAGCTGCTGTGATGGCACTTGTGGGTCCAGGAAGGCAAGAGATCTGACCTCTGTCTCGGGTATGTGAACATGGTATGCATGTTTAGGGTTTGTGCTGAGCAAAATTGCACGTTTATAACCCCCCTGTTGCGTGTCCTTTGTTTCCAGACTCCATGTGGGAGAAAGAAGTGTCTGTGGGACCAGTGTTCATCAGAGATTGACCAGCCTGTGTCTCTTGACCGTTCTGTTTTTAAAGGCAAAATAAATGCTGAAATGGATTGTGTATCAGTGTCTGCTGTCTTTCCTTTTGATGCAAACCCAATTTACATTTCTGGCACTTCTCCGGTGCCTTAGTTACAGGGACCGTCCCCCTGGAGACACTCTGGATTGGATTTGGTGCCTTGCTCCGGGACCCAATGCTCGTAAACGTGGTTTGAATCTGGGTGTTCTGGGTCATAGGAAACTGTGGTACCCACTATGCTACTTCCACCACACAACTACGGGTCCATTTTTTATTAGTTTCAGTTTGGGATGTGGTGATTGTGACGCCTGTAGCCCTTAATCCCCGTATGATACTGGTTTGTGTGGGTAGCTTTGCTCTGCTTTTCGGAAGCATGAAGGACCCAGCTGCCAGTGCTTGATTGGACACTAGAGAGGATTCTCACAAAGTTGAAGCCATGTCCTAATCTGTAATTCTGTTTCCTTCCATTATGGCTACTCCTGGTTAGCGCATGCATATGTTCCTTGGAAGGCTCTGTTCTGAGGTCACGTCTCATCAGCTCTGTATTTTAATTCTTTTGTGGGTGAATTTAATAACATTGTGGTAGGTGAATACAGAAACTGGCAACTTTCTTTCAGCCAATTAGCATTAGAAGGGGCATGCGATGTACACCATGCCATTGGACTTACAACGACTCTACAGTGTCCAGTAGGAGTTTTTGCACACTGTGAATCTGTGCAATGTTGTGTATATAGTGAAATGACAATGAAGTGCTCTTTGACTTTGGAGCTCCAAACATGGACTGATGCTCTATGCTACACTTTGGACGACTCCACCAACACAAATCATCACCCACCCTGCACTGCCGCCAACTGTTCACCCCCAAGCAGCCCTGAACACCATGCTGCCCCCCTTGACACACTGAACAGTCTAGTCCACAGCGTCTCTTGGACTTCGGGGTGACTGTTCCTAGTCCCGTTTCCTTCCGAGTGCCCTTTGGCACGAATAGGGATCCTCCCAGGTGTAACAAGCATCAGGGGTGGCTTGCTTAGTCTCATCCGCTTCTCTGTAACATTAACAAAGTGACCCTACAGGTTGGTTGCACTAAACTGTCCCTTTTTACATATCAGGATGACAGCTCCATCAGATTTAGGAGTGGAGTGAAATACTTGGTCCACTCCGGATGTCTAAATCTAACTTGATATTTCATCAACGAGTGAGTTATTTGCAATAATTAGAACTGGTTGTAAGTGCTTATGGTGGTTTAACACAAATTTTGTCCATGACGCTCATGTCTTTGCGTGCTTTCTACGTCTTTTGTTTTCTGACAACAACTGCACAACCAGCACCACCCCACCTTCCCCCTAAACGGAGACTCTCCAATACACTCCGACCCTTTTAACTCCTCCCTCGTCTGCCACCGCTGAATACACAACCAACACACTCCACTAATCGTTGATGTCTTTGTGTACAATCTGAAAAACATTCTTCCAGCCTCATCATTCTGCTGACTTGCTGGATGACTCAGGAGAATGACTGTGCACTCGGACTGTTGCAGAGAACTGTCCTCCAAGCCACGGTGTGGCCTGTCTCTGGTGCCCCAAGGGAAATGCCGCCGCAAGTGGTACACGAGAAACCGGAAGCGCGGGAAACAGGCGGGGATCCGTGCTAGGATAAGGGCTAATCATAGCCGGCTCTCCCAACTACCCAACTATCCAACAAACTGGACTACATCAAACTTCAGCAGACCACCCAGCGGGAATATAGAGACTGCTGCGTCTTTGTTTTTACTGAGACGTGGCTAAGCAACAGAATTCTGGACGCTGCCATTCCGGCTGGGCGGCCTTACGGGGCAGTGGTGACCAAACGGCTAAAGAAGTGCTACACTAATCGGAAGGTTGCTGGTTCCAATCCCCAAACCGCCAAGGTGTCCACTGAGCAAAGCACCGTGTCCACACAATCACCAAGGGTGATGGTTAAATGCAGAGGACACGCACCGTGTGATGTGCGGTGGTTTACAATGACAATCACTTTCACACATATTGGGGAACATACATAAAACTGTCACAAACTGCTGTAATTAGTTGGAATTAATTACTAAAGTCACAAGTAAGTAAACAGGTTTAAAGGTTCCTGAGAAATCTCTAATGGCACCCAAAACATCACCAATGTGCACAAATGGACAGGTTGGAAATCTCTCTACTAATGCTCCTTGTTCATTGTCATAGCAACATAATTAATGCAGGTTTATTGTTAGGATCTATTAATATGAGTTAATATAGAAATAGGATACTTTATTTTTCTCTGACCCGGTTGACATTTATGCTGATTCCTAAAATCTGGAGGAGTTTTCAGCAGCAATATGATTTTGAATAAAAATTATATTAATAGACCATGCAGTTGCAGAGATATTCTCTTTTTCCTTTTGGGTATGTTTATTCAAAAAAAGGCCCTGGGCTGAACAGGTTTACTGTTCTGGAATGTTTGAATTAAAAAGTTTGTCTTTGCATGGATTTAAATATTGACACTGTGTCTGAGAAAAAAAAAAAGTGTATTGTCTTTGATCAGCAGTTTGTCTCTTTTGAATCTTTGTCTGATGAAGAGCATGTGCTCTGCACAGAAGAAGGGTGGTTGTAGCCTAGGAGGTAACATACTCGCCTATGAACCAGAAGACCCAGGTTCAAATCCCACTTACTACCATTGTGTCCCTGAGCAAGACACTTAAACCCTAAGTTGCTCCCGGGGGACTGTCCCTGTAACTACTGATTGTAAGGTCGCTCTGGATAAGGGCGTCTGATAATGCCATAAATGTAAATGTAAATAACACACTCATGATATGAGCTGGTACTGCATGGAATACTGTTTGGCTGATTTCATCACTTGCCTTTTTTGCATACTAAGTCATTCCCATTGACTTTCACACTAGTCCTATTTAATGCTTCCCAACTGTTCATTTTCATACAGTTGGGTAGACACATTATTCATTCACCACAAGACAATTGGAACTACATTCAGCCTTGTGAAACATGTAGCTGTCTGCAATCTAATAAAGTTAAATGACTGAAAATGGTCAGAGTGAGGCCACACCTGATTCAGCTCAAGGTTTTGGCCGGTAACGAGTTGACAAAGTGAACTCCAGGTGACCCCAATCTGGTCTTTTTAAAACTGGTACTAGTAATCTACTGAGTGCAAGACTTAGCAGATCTAGAAGGTCATTAATGCTAATAATGTTTTCTTTTAAAGGTGGACATCTTACACAATGGTGAATGTAGTGTGGCATCATGGGTTGGTGGTCAGTAGTAGCGATACTGTGGGGAGGTGTTGTAGGTGTTTGCATGGGGTGCTGTTTTGTCAGGTTTTAAAGTTGTACCGGGCCCAGCTCCTGGTCAACCGATTCCATGGCCTGCAGTAAATCCACCTCAGGTACCTACAGGGCTGTTGCCTCAGGTTCCCGGCAGTCCCCCGTTTGTGCCCGGGATGCCACCGCCTCAGGTTCCCGGCAGTCCCCCGTTTGTGCCCGGGATGCCACCGCCTCAGGTTCCCGGCAGTCCCCCGTTTGTGCCCGGGATGCCACCGCCTCAGGTTCCCGCAGTCCCCGTTTGTGCCCGGGATGCCACCGCCTCAGGTTCCCGCCAGTCCCCCGTTTGTGCCCGATGCCCGCCGCAGGTTCCCGCCAGTCCCCCGTTTGTGCCCGTTATGCCCGCCGCAGGTTCCCGCCAGTCCCCCGTTTGTGCCCGGGATGCCACCGCCTCAGGTTCCCGCAGTCCCCGTTTGTGCCCGGGATGCCCCGCCTCAGGTTCCCGCAGTCCCCCGTTTGTGCCCGGGATGCCCGCCTCAGGTTCCCGCAGTCCCCCGTTTGTGCCCGGGATGCCCTGCCTCAGGTTCCCGCAGTCCCCCGTTTGTGCCCGGGATGCCGCTGCCTCAGGTTCCCGCCAGTCCCCCGTTTGTGCCCGGGATGCCGCTGCCTCAGGTTCCCGCCAGTCCCCCGTTTGTGCCCGGGATGCCGGCCTCAGGTTCCCGCAGTCCCCCGTTTGTGCCCGGGATGCCGCCTGCAGGTTCCGCCAGTCCCCCGTTTGTGCCCGGATGCCGGCAGGTTCCCGCCAGTCCCCCGTTTGTGCCCGGGATGCCGCTGCCTCAGGTTCCCGGCAGTCCCCCGTTTGTGCCCGGGATGCCGCGCCTCAGGTTCCCGCAGTCCCCCGTTTGTGCCCGGGATGCCGCGCCTCAGGTTCCCGGCAGTCCCCCGTTTGTGCCCGGGATGCCCGCGCAGGTTCCCGCAGTCCCCCGTTTGTGCCCGGGATGCCCGGCCGCAGGTTCCCGCCAGTCCCCCGTTTGTGCCCGGATGCCCGCCGCAGGTTCCCGCCAGTCCCCCGTTTGTGCCCGTTATGCCCGGCCGCAGGTTCCCGCCAGTCCCCCGTTTGTGCCCGATGCCCACGGCCGCAGGTCCCGCCAGTCCCCCGTTTGTGCCCGGGATGCGCCGCCTCAGGTGCCCGCCAGTCCCCCGTTTGTGCCCGGGATGCCGCCGCCTCAGGTGCCCGCCAGTCCCCCGTTTGTGCCCGGGATGCCGCCGCCTCAGGTGCCCGCCAGTCCCCCGTTTGTGCCCGGGATGCCGCCGCCTCAGGTGCCCGCCAGTCCCCCGTTTGTGCCCGGGATGCCGCCGCAGGTGCCCGCCAGTCCCCCGTTTGTGCCCGGGATGCCTCGGCCGCAGGTGCCCGCCAGTCCCCCGTTTGTGCCCGGGATGCCTCGGCCGCAGGTGCCCGCCAGTCCCCCGTTTGTGCCCGGGATGCCTCGGCCGCAGGTGCCCGCCAGTCCCCCGTTTGTGCCCGGGATGCCTCGGCCGCAGGTGCCCGCCAGTCCCCCGTTTGTGCCCGGGATGCCTCGGCCGCAGGTGCCCGCCAGTCCCCCGTTTGTGCCCGGGATGCCGCCGCCTCAGGTGCCCGCCAGTCCACCTCTTGCTCCTTTGCCTCAGGGAACAGTTGGGCAACTCCAAGATTCTGGCAGTGTTCAGCAGCAGTTGCTTGGCCCAGTAAAGGAGCTGACCTGGAAGTATCCTGAAATGCCAGTGGAACCCACGTCACCCCCAGTGCAATTTCAGCTGAGGGAGCCGGTATCTGTCAGCAGCGTGGCTGCTACCTGTGACGAGAATATGGTGCACGTGCAGGTTAAGAAGGACTTGTTTGGTTCTGGAGAGCTCATCCGGGCATCAGACATCTCACTAGGAGGCTGTGGGGTGACTGGAGAAGATTCTGTGGCTCAGCTGCTGTATTTTCAGTCTTATTTGCAGGCCTGTGGCAGCCAAGTAGTGGTGAGTTCTGGTTCCTTCTCGGTCAAGAATCTGTTTCTTTTCAATTGAGGCTTTAATTTTATTGCCCCGCCTCCCTTCCAATACAGATGACCAACGATACCCTGGTTTATTCCTTTTCCCTGACTTACATACCAACGGCAGCTTCCAACACTTCTGCTCCAATTGTCAGGAGCAGTGGAGCTGTTATTGGTATTGAATGCCACTATTTGAGGTGAGCTCTAGCTTAATTGCTCTCTTATGCCTCTCTTTTAGCAATGACCTTTGTAATAACGGTTTCTTCTTCCATGTGACCAGGTTTTCACAATGTGAGTAGCAATGCCCTGCAGCCTGCCTGGATCCCATATGCTGCTACTAAAATTGCACAGGAGCTTCTGGTGTTCTCGCTCAAGCTCATGACCGGTAGGTACATGTTTGTTCCCTTCACATTGTAGGCTCTTACTAAAACTGCATTTCTTTTCAGATGACTGGCAGTTTGAGAGGCCTTCCAACGTGTATTACATGGGAGATCTCATCCATTTTGAGGCTTCTGTCAAGCAGTACAACCATGTTCCCCTCCGGGTGTTTGTTGATTCCTGTCTGGTTACCCCCTTACCCTTATGCAGCTTCTGCCTCCCAGCTATCTCTTCATTCAAAACCATGGGTGAGGTGCAGCTTAATTTCCTCATGGGTTTGTTTGCAGTGTGCTGTATTCTAATTTTACCCTCATTTCTTCTAGGTGTCTGGTGGATTCCAAGCTCACTGGCTCCTCCTCTCGCTTCTGCCACGTACACAGGATTTCAAGCTCCAGTTCCAGCTGGAGGCTTTCAGGTTTCAGCAGGGTGACACTGGCTCTGTATGTGTCTGAAGCAAGCCCTTTGCTCTCCTGGTTCAATCACCTTTTGCATGGTGCTTGACCCTCCTCTCTCTTGTTACAGCTGTACATTACTTGTGTGCTGAAGGCAACTGCGGCTGCTTCCCCCACTGATGCTGAGCACAAGGCCTGTTCTTTTGTTGGCCAGAAGTAGGTCTTGACTAGCTGGCTGCATCACAAAAAACATCCACGTGTGCTTTTTATTCAGGACCTGATCTTTGTATGAAGGTGGGCTGGTGCGGGTGGAGAGGACCAACTGTGTAGCTGCTGTGATGGCACTTGTGGGTCCAGGAAGGCAAGAGATCTGACCTCTGTCTCGGGTATGTGAACATGGTATGCATGTTTAGGGTTTGTGCTGAGCAAAATTGCACGTTTATAACCCCCCTGTTGCGTTGTCCTTTGTTTCCAGACTCCATGTGGGAGAAAGAAGTGTCTGTGGGACCAGTGTTCATCAGAGATTGACCAGCCTGTGTCTCTTGACCGTTCTGTTTTTAAAGGCAAAATAATGCTGACATGGATTGTGTATCAGTGTCTGCTGTCTTTCCTTTTGATGCAAACCCAATTTACATTTCTGGCACTTCTCCGGTGCCTTAGTTACAGGGACCGTCCCCCTGGAGACACTCTGGATTGGATTTGGTGCCTTGCTCCGGGACCCAATGCTCGTAAACGTGGTTTGAATCTGGGTGTTCTGGGTCATAGGAAACTGTGGTACCCACTATGCTACTTCCACCACACAACTACGGGTCCATTTTTTTTTATTAGTTTCAGTTTGGGATGTGGTGATTGTGACGCCTGTAGCCCTTAATCCCCGTATGATACTGGTTTGTGGGGGTAGCTTTGCTCTGCTTTTCGGAAGCATGAAGGACCCAGCTGCCAGTGCTTGATTGGACACTAGAGAGGATTCTCACAAAGTTGAAGCCATGTCCTAATCTGTAATTCTGTTTCCTTCCATTATGGCTACTCCTGGTTAGCGCATGCATATGTTCCTTGGAAGGCTCTGTTCTGAGGTCACGTCTCATCAGCTCTGTATTTTAATTCTTTTGTGGGTGAATTTAATAACATTGTGGTAGGTGAATACAGAAACTGGCAACTTTCTTTCATCCAATTAGCATTAGAAGGGGCATGCGATGTACACCATGCCATTGGACTTACAACGACTCTACAGTGTCCAGTAGGAGTTTTTGCACACTGTGAATCTGTGCAATGTTGTGTATATAGTGAAATGACAATGAAGTGCTCTTTGACTTTGGAGCTCCAAACATGGACTGATGCTCTATGCTACACTTTGGACGACTCCACCAACACAAATCATCACCCACCCTGCACTGCCGCCAACTGTTCACCCCCAAGCAGCCCTGAACACCATGCTGCCCCCCTTGACACACTGAACAGTCTAGTCCACAGCGTCTCTTGGACTTCGGGGTGACTGTTCCTAGTCCCGTTTCCTTCCGAGTGCCCTTTGGCACGAATAGGGATCCTCCCAGGTGTAACAAGCATCAGGGGTGGCTTGCTTAGTCTCATCCGCTTCTCTGTAACATTAACAAAGTGACCCTACAGGTTGGTTGCACTAAACTGTCCCTTTTTACATATCAGGATGACAGCTCCATCAGATTTAGGAGTGGAGTGAAATACTTGGTCCACTCCGGATGTCTAAATCTAACTTGATATTTCATCAACGAGTGAGTTATTTGCAATAATTAGAACTGGTTGTAAGTGCTTATGGTGGTTTAACACCAATTTTTGTCCATGACGCTCATGTCTTTGCGTGCTTTCTACGTCTTTTGTTTTCTGACAACAACTGCCAAACCAGCACCACCCCACCTTCCCCCTAAACGGAGACTCTCCAATACACTCCGACCCTTTTAACTCCTCCCTCGTCTGCCACCGCTGAATACACAACCAACACACTCCACTAATCGTTGATGTCTTTGTGTACAATCTGAAAAACATTCTTCCAGCCTCATCATCCTGCTGACTTGCTGGATGACTCAGGAGAATGACTGTGCACTCGGACTGTTGCAGAGAACTGTCCTCCAAGCCACGGTGTGGCCTGTCTCTGGTGCCCCAAGGGAAATGCCGCCGCAAGTGGTACACGAGAAACCGGAAGCGCGGGAAACAGGCGGGGATCCGTGCTAGGATAAGGGCTAATCATAGCCGGCTCTCCAACTACCCAACTATCCAACAAACTGGACTACATCAAACTTCAGCAGACCACCCAGCGGGAATATAGAGACTGCTGCGTCTTTGTTTTTACTGAGACGTGGCTAAGCAACAGAATTCTGGACGCTGCCATTCGGCTGGGCGGCCTTACGGGGCAGTGGTGACCAACGGCTAAGAAGTGCTACACTAATCGGAAGGTGCTGGTTCCAATCCCCAAACCGCCAAGGTGTCACTGAGCAAAGCACCGTGTCCACACAATCACCAAGGGTGATGGTTAAATGCAGAGGACACGCACCGTGTGATGTGCGGTGGTTTACAATGACAATCACTTTCACACATATGGGGAACATACATAAAACTGTCACAAAACTGCTGTAATTAGTTGGAATTAATTACTAAAGTCACAAGTAAGTAAACAGGTTTAAAGGTTCTGAGAAATCTCTAATGGCACCAAAACATCACCAATGTGCACAAATGGACAGGTTGGAAATCTCTCTACTAATGCTCCTTGTTCATTGTCATAGCAACATAATTAATGCAGGTTTATTGTTAGGATCTATTAATAGAGTTAATATAGAAATAGGATACTTTATTTTTCTCTGACCCGGTTGACATTTATGCTGATTCCTAAAATCTGGAGGAGTTTCAGCAGCAATATGATTTTGAATAAAATTATATTAATAGACATGCAGTTGCAGAGATATTCTCTTTTTCCTTTTGGGTATGTTTATTCAAAAAAGGCCCTGGGCTGAACAGGTTTACTGTTCTGGAATGTTTGAATTAAAAATTTGTCTTTGGCATGGATTTAAATATTGACACTGTGTCTGAGAAAAAAAAAAAGTGTTATTGTCTTTGATCAGCAGTTTGTCTCTTTGAATCTTTGTCTGATGAAGAGCATGTGCTCTGCACAGAAGAAGGGGTGGTTGTAGCCTAGGAGGTAACATACTCGCTATGAACCAGAAGACCCAGGTTCAAATCCCACTTACTACCATTGTGTCCCTGAGCAAGACACTTAACCCTAAGTTGCTCCCGGGGGACTGTCCCTGTAACTACTGATTGTAAGTCGCTCTGGATAAGGGCGTCTGATAAATGCCATAAATGTAAATGTAAAATAACACACTCATGATATGAGCTGGGTTACTGCATGGAATTACTGTTTGGGCTGATTTCATCACTTGCCTTTTTTGCATACTAAGTCATTCCATTGACTTTTCACACTAGTCCTATTTAATGCTTCCCAACTGTTCATTTTCATACAGTTGGGTAGACACATTATTCATTCACCACAAGACAATTGGAACTACATTCAGCCTTGTGAAACATGTAGCTGTCTGCAATCTAATAAAGTTAAATGACTGAAAATGGTCAGAGTGAGGCCACACCTGATTCAGCTCAAGGTTTTGGCCGTAACGAGTTGACAAAAGTGAACTCCAGGTGACCCCAATCTGGTCTTTTTAAAACTGGTACTAGTAATCTACTGAGTGCAAGACTTAGCAGATCTAGAAGGTCATTAATGCTAATAATGTTTTCTTTTAAAGGTGGACATCTACACAATGGTGAATGTAGTGTGGCATCATGGGTTGGTGGTCAGTAGTAGCGATACTGTGGGGAGGTGTTGTAGGTGTTTGCATGGGTGCTGTTTTGTCAGGTTTAAAGGTTGTACCCGGGCCCAGCTCCTGGTCAACCGATTCCATGGCCTGCAGTAAATCCACCTCAGGTACCTACAGGGCTGTTGCCTCAGGTTCCGGCAGTCCCCCGTTTGTGCCCGGGATGCCACCGCCTCAGGTTCCCGGCAGTCCCCCGTTTGTGCCCGGGATGCCACCGCCTCAGGTTCCCCGGCAGTCCCCCGTTTGTGCCCGGGATGCCACCGCCTCAGGTTCCCGGCAGTCCCCCGTTTGTGCCCGGTATGCCACCGCCTCAGGTTCCCGGCAGTCCCCCCGTTTGTGCCCGGGATGCCACCGCCTCAGGTTCCCGGCAGTCCCCCGTTTGTGCCCGGGATGCCACCGCCTCAGGTTCCCGGCAGTCCCACGTTTTGTGCCCGGGATGCCACCGCCTCAGGTTCCCGCCAGTCCCCGTTTGTGCCCGGGATTGCCACCGCCGCAGGTTCCCGCCAGTCCCCCGTTTGTGCCCGTTATGCCTCGGCCGCAGGTTCCCGCCAGTCCCCCGTTTGGTGCCCGGGATGGCGCTTGCCTCAGGTTCCCGCCAGTCCCCGTTTGTGCCCGGGATGCCGCTGCCTCAGGTTCCCGCCAGTCCCCCGTTTGTGCCCGGGATGCCGCTGCCTCAGGTTCCGCCAGTCCCCGTTTGTGCCCGGGATGCCGCTGCCTCAGGTTCCCGGCAGTCCCCCGTTTGTGCACCGGGATGCCGCTGCCTCAGGTTCCCGGCAGTCCCCGTTTGTGCCGGGATGCCGCTGCCTCAGGTTCCCGGCATTCCCCCGTTTGTGCCGGGATGCCGCTTGCCTCAGGTTCCCGGCAGTCCCCCGTTTTGCCCGGGATGCCGCTGCCTCAGGTTCCAGGCCCGTCCCCCGTTTGTGCCCGGGATGCCGCTGCCTCAGGTTCCCGCAGTCCCCGTTTGTGCCCGGGATGCCGCTGCCCTCAGGTTCCGCCAGTCCCCCGTTTGTGCCCGTTATGCCACGGCCGCAGGTTCCCGCCAGTCCCCCGTTTGTGCCCGTTATGCCACGGCCGCAGGTGCCCGCCAGGTCCCCGTTTGTGCCCGGGATGCCCGCCGCCTCAGGTGCCCGCCAGTCCCCCGTTTGTGCCCGGGATGCCGCCGCCTCAGGTGCCCGCCAGTCCCCCGTTTTGTGCCGGGATGCCGCCGCCTCAGGTGCCCGCCAGTCCCCCGTTTGTGCCGGGATGCCTCGGCCGCAGGTGCCCGCCAGTCCCCCGTTTGTGCCCGGGATGCTCGGCCGCAGGTGCCCGCCATCCCCCGTTTGTGCCCGGGATGCCTCGGCCGCAGGTGCCCGCCAGTCCCCCGTTGTGCCCGGGATGCCTCGGCCGCAGGTGCCCGCCAGTCCCCGGTTGTGCCCGGGAATGCCTCGGCCGGCAGGTGCCCGCCAGTCCCCCGTTTGTGCCCGGGATGCCTCGGCCGCAGGTGCCCGCCCAGTCCCCCGTTTGTGCCCGGGATCCGCCGCCTCAGGTGCCCGCCAGTCCACCTCTTGCTCCTTTGCCTCAGGGAACAGTTGGGCAACTCCAAGATTCTGGCAGTGTTCAGCAGCAGTTGCTTGGCCCAGTAAAGGAGCTGACCTGGAAGTATCCTGAAATGCCAGTGGAACCCACGTCACCCCCAGTGCAATTTCAGCTGAGGGAGCCGGTATCTGTCAGCAGCGTGGCTGCTACCTGTGACGAGAATATGGTGCACGTGCAGGTTAAGAAGGACTTGTTTGGTTCTGGAGAGCTCATCCGGGCATCAGACATCTCACTAGGAGGCTGTGGGGTGACTGGAGAAGATTCTGTGGCTCAGCTGCTGTATTTTCAGTCTTATTTCAGGCCTGTGGCAGCCAAGTAGTGGTGAGTTCTGGTTCCTTCTCGGTCAAGAATCTGTTTCTTTCAATTGAGGCTTTAATTTTATTGCCCCGCCTCCCTTCCAATACAGATGACCAACGATACCCTGGTTTATTCCTTTTCCCTGACTTACATACCAACGGCAGCTTCCAACACTTCTGCTCCAATTGTCAGGAGCAGTGGAGCTGTTATTGGTATTGAATGCCACTATTTGAGGTGAGCTCTAGCTTAATTGCTCTCTTATGCCTCTCTTTTAGCAATGACCTTTAATAACGGTTTCTTCTTCCATGTGACCAGGTTTCACAATGTGAGTAGCAATGCCCTGCAGCCTGCCTGGATCCCATATGCTGCTACTAAATTGCACAGGAGCTTCTGGTGTTCTCGCTCAAGCTCATGACCGGTAGGTACATGTTTGTTCCCTTCACATTGTAGGCTCTTACTAAAACTGCATTTCTTTTCAGATGACTGGCAGTGTTGAGAGGCCTTCCAACGTGTATTACATGGGAGATCTCATCCATTTTGAGGCTTCCTGTCAAGCAGTACAACCATGTTCCCCTCCGGGTGTTTGTTGATTCCTGTCTGGTTACCCCTTACCCTTATGCAGCTTCTGCTCCAGCTATCTCTTCATTCAAAACCATGGGTGAGGTGCAGCTTAATTTCCTCATGGGTTTGTTTGCAGTGTGCTGTATTCTAATTTTACCCTCATTTCTTCTAGGTGTCTGGTGGATTCCAAGCTCACTGGCTCCTTCCTCTCGCTTCCTGCCACGTACACAGGATTTCAAGCTCCAGTTCCAGCTGGAGGCTTTCAGGTTTCAGCAGGGTGACACTGGCTCTGTATGTGTCTGAAGCAAGCCCTTTGCTCTCCTGGTTCCATCACCTTTGCATGGTGCTTGACCCTCCTCTCTCTTGTTACAGCTGTACATTACTTGTGTGCTGAAGGCAACTGCGGCTGCTTCCCCCACTGATGCTGAGCACAAGGCCTGTTCTTTTGTTGGCCAGAAGTAGGTCTTGACTAGCTGGCTGCATCACAAAAACATCCACGTGTGCTTTTTATTCAGGAACCTGATCTTTGTATGAAGGTGGGCTGGTGCGGGGTGGAGAGGACCAACTGTTGTAGCTGCTGTGATGGCACTTGTGGGTCCAGGAAGGCAAGAGATCTGACCTCTGTCTCGGGTATGTGAACATGGTATGCATGTTTAGGGTTTGTGCTGAGCAAAATTGCACGTTTATAACCCCCTGTTGCGTGTCCTTTGTTTCCAGACTCCATGTGGGGAGAAAGAAGTGTCTGTGGGACCAGTTGTTCATCAGAGATTGACCAGCCTGTGTCTCTTGACCGTTCTGTTTTTAAAGGCAAAATAAATGCTGAAATGGGATTGTGTATCAGTGTCTGCTGTCTTTCCTTTTGATGCAAACCCAATTTACATTTCTGGCACTTCTCCGGTGCCTTAGTTACAGGGACCGTCCCCCTGGAGACACTCTGGATTGGATTTGGTGCCTTGCTCCGGGACCCAATGCTCGTAAACGTGGTTGAATCTGGGTGTTCTGGGTCATAGGAAACTGTGGTACCACTATGCTACTTCCACCACACACTACGGGTCCATTTTTTATTAGTTTCAGTTTGGGATGTGGTGATTGTGACGCCTGTAGCCCTTAATCCCCGTTTGATACTGGTTTGTGGGGGTAGCTTTGCTCTGCTTTTCGGAAGCATGAAGGACCCAGCTGCCAGTGATTGATTGGACACTAGAGAGGATTCTCACAAAGTTGAAGCCATGTCCTAATCTGTAATTCTGTTTCCTTCCATTATGGCTACTCCTGGTTAGCGCATGCATATGTTCCCTTGGAAGGCTCTGTTCTGAGGTCACGTCTCATCAGCTCTGTATTTTAATTCTTTTGTGGGTGAATTTAATAACATTGTGGTAGGTGAATACAGAAACTGGCAACTTTCTTTTCAGCCAATTAGCATTAGAAGGGGCATGCGATGTACACCATGCCATTGGACTTACAAACGACTCTACAGTGTCCAGTAGGAGTTTTTGCACACTGTGAATCTGTGCAATGTTGTGTATATAGTGAAATGACAATGAAGTGCTCTTTGACTTTGGAGCTCCAAACATGGACTGATGCTCTATGCTACACTTTGGACGGACGCTCCACCAACACAAATCATCACCCACCCTGCACTGCCGCCAACTGTTCACCCCCAAGCAGCCCTGAACACCATGCTGCCCCCCTTGACACACTGAACAGTCTAGTCCACAGCGTCTCTTGGACTTCGGGGTGACTGTTCCTAGTCCCGTTTCCTTCCGAGTGCCCTTTGGCACGAATAGGGATCCTCCCAGGTGTAACAAGCATCAGGGGTGGCTTGCTTAGTCTCATCCGCTTCTCTGTAACATTAACAAAGTGACCCTACAGGTTGGTTGCACTAAACTGTCCCTTTTTACATATCAGGATGACAGCTCCATCAGATTTAGGAGTGGAGTGAAATACTTGGTCCACTCCGGATGTCTAAATCTAACTTGATATTTCATCAACGAGTGAGTTATTTGCAATAATTAGAACTGGTTTGTAAGTGCTTATGGTGGTTTAACACAAATTTTGTCCATGACGCTCATGTCTTTGCGTGCTTTCTCTACGTCTTTTTGTTTTCTGACAACAACTGCACAACCAGCACCACCCCACCTTCCCCCTAAACGGAGACTCTCCAATACACTCCGACCCTTTTAAACTCCTCCCTCGTCTGCCACCGCTGAATACACAACCAACACACTCCACTAATCGTTGATGTCTTTGTGTACAATCTGAAAAACATTCTTCCAGCCTCATCATTCTGCTGACTTGCTGGATGACTCAGGAGAATGACTGTGCACTCGGACTGTTGCAGAGAACTGTCCTCCAAGCCACGGTGTGGCCTGTCTCTGGTGCCCCAAGGGAAATGCCGCCGCAAGTGGTACACGAGAAACCGGAAGCGCGGGAAACAGGCGGGGATCCGTGCTAGGATAAGGGCTAATCATAGCCGGCTCTCCCAACTACCCAACTATCCAACAAACTGGACTACATCAAACTTCAGCAGACCACCCAGCGGGAATATAGAGACTGCTGCGTCTTTGTTTTTACTGAGACGTGGCTAAGCAACAGAATTCTGGACGCTGCCATTCGGCTGGGCGGCCTTACGGGGCAGTGGTGACCAAACGGCTAAAGAAGTGCTACACTAATCGGAAGGTTGCTGGTTCCAATCCCCAAACCGCCAAGGTGTCACTGAGCAAAGCACCGTGTCCACACAATCACCAAGGGTGATGGTTAAATGCAGAGGACACGCACCGTGTGATGTGCGGTGGTTTACAATGACAATCACTTCACACATATGGGGAACATACATAAAACTGTCACAAAACTGCTGTAATTAGTTGGAATTAATTACTAAAGTCACAAGTAAGTAAACAGGTTTAAAGGTTCCTGAGAAATCTCTAATGGCACCAAAACATCACCAATGTGCACAAATGGACAGGTTGGAAATCTCTCTACTAATGCTCCTTGTTCATTGTCATAGCAACATAATTAATGCAGGTTTATTGTTAGGATCTATTAATATGAGTTAATATAGAAATAGGATACTTTATTTTTCTCTGACCCGGTTGACATTTATGCTGATTCCTAAAATCTGGAGGAGTTTCAGCAGCAATATGATTTTGAATAAAAATTATATTAATAGACCATGCAGTTGCAGAGATATTCTCTTTTTCCTTTTGGGTATGTTTATTCAAAAAAAGGCCCTGGGCTGAAACAGGTTTACTGTTCTGGAATGTTTGAATTAAAAAGTTTGTCTTTGGCATGGATTTTAAATATTGACACTGTGTCTGAGAAAAAAAAAAAGTGTTATTGTCTTTGATCAGCAGTTTGTCTCTTTGAATCTTTGTCTGATGAAGAGCATGTGCTCTGCACAGAAGAAGGGGTGGTTGTAGCCTAGGAGGTAACATACTCGCCTATGAACCAGAAGACCAGGTTCAAATCCCACTTACTACCATTGTGTCCCTGAGCAAGACACTTAACCCTAAGTTGCTCCCGGGGGACTGTCCCTGTAACTACTGATTGTAAGTCGCTCTGGATAAGGGCGTCTGATAAATGCCATAAATGTAAATGTAAAATAACACACTCATGATATGAGCTGGTACTGCATGGAATTACTGTTTGGGCTGATTTCATCACTTGCCTTTTTTGCATACTAAGTCATTCCCATTGACTTTTCACACTAGTCCTATTAATGCTTCCCAACTGTTCATTTTCATACAGTTGGGGTAGACACATTATTCATTCACCACAAGACAATTGGAACTACATTCAGCCTTGTGAAACATGTAGCTGTCTGCAATCTAATAAAGTTAAATGACTGAAAATGGTCAGAGTGAGGCCACACCTGATTCAGCTCAAGGTTTTGGCCGTAACGAGTTGACAAAAGTGAACTCCAGGTGACCCCAATCTAGTCTTTTTAAAACTGGTACTAGTAATCTACTGAGTGCAAGACTTAGCAGATCTAGAAGGTCATTAATGCTAATAATGTTTCCTTTAAAGGTGGACATCTTACACAATGGTGAATGTAGTGTGGCATCATGGGTTGGTGGTCAGTAGTAGCGATACTGTGGGGAGGTGTTGGTAGGTGTTTGCATGGGTGCTGTTTGTCAGGTTTTAAAGGTGTACCGGGCCCAAGCTCCTGGTCAACCGATTCCAGGGCCTGCAGTAAATCCACCTCAGGTACCTACAGGGCTGTTGCCTCAGGTTCCCGGCAGTCCCCCGTTTGTGCCCGGATGCCACCGCCTCAGGTTCCCGGCAGTCCCCGTTTGTGCCCGGGATGCCACCGCCTCAGGTTCCGCCAGTCCCCCGTTTGTGCCCGGGATGCCACCGCCTCAGGTTCCCGCCAGTCCCCCGTTTGTGCCCGGGATGCCACCGCCTCAGGTTCCCGCCAGTCCCCCGTTTGTGCCCGTTATGCCTCGGCCGCAGGTTCCCGCCAGTCCCCCGTTTGTGCCCGTTATGCCTCGGCCCGCAGGTTCCCGCCAGTCCCCCGTTTGTGCCCGGGATGCCGCTGCCTCAGGTTCCCGCCAGTCCCCCGTGTGCCCGGATGCCGCTGCCTCAGTCCCGGCAGTCCCCCGTTTGTGCCAGGGATGCCGCTGCCTCAGGTTCCGGCAGTCCCCCGTTTGTGCCCGGGATGCCGCTGCCTCAGGTTCCCGGCAGTCCCCCGTTTGTGCCGGGATGCCGCTGCCTCAGGTTCCCGGCAGTCCCCCGTTTGTGCCCGGGATGCGCTGCCTCAGGTTCCGGCAGTCCCCCGTTTGTGCCCGGGATGCCGCTGCCTTCAGGTTTCCCGGCAGTCCCCCGTTGTGCCCGTTATGCCACGGCCGCAGGTTCCCGCCAGTCCCCCGTTGTGCCCGTTATGCCACGGCCGCAGGTTCCCGCCAGTCCCCCGTTTGTGCCCGTTATGCCACGGCCGCAGGTTCCCGCCAGTCCCCCGTTTGTGCCCGTTATGCCACGGCCGCAGGTGCCCGCCGTCCCACGTTGTGCCCGGATGCCGCCGCCTCAGGTGCCCGCCAGTCCCCCGTTTGTGCCCGGAATGCCGCCGCCTCAGGTGCCCGCCAGTCCCCCGTTTTGTGCCCGGGATTGCCGCCGCCTCAGGTGCCCGCCAGTCCCCCGTTTGTGCCCGGGATGCCTCGGCCGCAGGTGCCCGCCAGTCCCCCCGTTTGTGCCCGGGATGCCTCGGCCGCAGGTGCCCGCCAGTCCCCCGTTTGTGCCCGGGATGCGCCTGCCTCAGGTGCCCGCCAGTCCCCCGTTTGTGCCCGGGATGCCGCCGCCTCAGGTGCCCGCCAGTCCCCCCGTTTGTGCCCGGGATGCCGCCGCCTCAGGTGCCCGCCAGTCCCCCGTTTGTGCCCGGGATGCCTCGGCCGCAGGTGCCCGCCAGTCCCCCGTTTGTGCCCGGGATGCCTCGGCCGCAGGTGCCCGCCAGTCCCCCGTTTGTGCCCGGGATGCCGCTGCCTCAGGTTCCCGCCAGTCCCCCGTTTGTGCCCGGGATGCCGCTGCCTCAGGTTCCCGCCAGTCCCCCGTTTGTGCCCGGGATGCCGCTGCCTCAGGTTCCCGCCAGTCCCCCGTTTGTGCCCGGGATGCCGCTGCCTCAGGTTCCCGGCAGTCCCCCGTTTGTGCCCGGGATGCCGCTGCTCAGGTTCCCGGCAGTCCCCGTTTGTGCCCGGGATGCCGCTGCCTCAGGTTCCGCCAGTCCCCCGTTTGTGCCCGTTATGCCCGGCCGCAGGTTCCGCCAGTCCCCCGTTTGTGCCCGTATGCCACGGCCGCAGGTTCCCGCCAGTCCCCCGTTTGTGCCCGTTATGCCACGGCCGCAGGTTCCCGCCAGTCCCCCGTTTGTGCCCGATGCCCGCCGCCTAGGTTCCCGCCAGTCCCCCGTTTGTGCCCGGGATGCCGCCGCCTCAGGTGCCCGCCAGTCCCCGTTTGTGCCCGATGCCGCCGCCTCAGGTGCCCGCCAGTCCCCCGTTTGTGCCCGGGATGCCCGGCCGCAGTGCCCGCCAGTCCCCCGTTTGTGCCCGGGATGCCTCGGCCGCAGGTGCCCGCCAGTCCCCCGTTTGTGCCCGGGATGCCTCGGCCGCAGGTGCCCGCCAAGTCCCCCGTTTGTGCCCGGGAGTGCCTCGGCCGCAGGTGCCCGCCAGTCCCCGTTTGTGCCCGGATGCCTCGGCCGCAGGTGGCCCCGCCCCCCCCTCCCCCCCCCGTTGTGCCCGGGATGCCTCGGCCGCAGGTGCCCGCCAGTCCCCCGTTTGTGCCCGGGATGCCTCTGCCGCAGGTGCCCGCCAGTCCCCCGTTTGTGCCCGGGATGCCTCGGCCCGCAGGTGCCCGCAGTCCCCCGTTTGTGCCCGGGATGCCGCCGCCTCAGGTGCCCGCCCAGTCCACCTCTTGCTCCTTTGCCTCAGGGAACAGTTGGGCAACTCCAAGATTCTGGCAGTGTTCAGCAGCAGTTTGCTTGGCCCAGTAAAGGAGCTGACCTGGAAGTATCCTGAAATGCCAGTGGAACCCACGTCACCCCCAGTGCAATTTCAGCTGAGGGAGCCGGTATCTGTCAGCAGCGTGGCTGCTACCTGTGACGAGAATATGGTGCACGTGCAGGTTAAGAAGGACTTGTTTGGTTCTGGAGAGCTCATCCGGGCATCAGACATCTCACTAGGAGGCTGTGGGGTGACTGGAGAAGATTCTGTGGCTCAGCTGCTGTATTTTCAGTCTTATTTGCAGGCCTGTGGCAGCCAAGTAGTGGTGAGTTCTGGTTCCTTCTCGGTCAAGAATCTGTTTCTTTCAATTGAGGCTTTAATTTTATTGCCCCGCCTCCCTTCAATACAGATGACGCACGATACCCTGGTTTATTCCTTTTCCCTGACTTACATACCAACGGCAGCTTCCAACACTTCTGCCTCAATTGTCAGGAGCAGTGGAGCTGTTATTGGGTATTGAATGCCACTATTTGAGGTGAGCTCTAGCTTAATTGCTCTCTTATGCCTCTCTTTTAGCAATGACCTTTTAATAACGGTTTCTTCTTCCATGTGACCAGGTTTCACAATGTGAGTAGCAATGCCCCTGCAGCCTGCCTGGATCCCATATGCTGCTACTAAATTGCACAGGAGCTTCTGGTGTTCTCGCTCAAGCTCATGACCGGTAGGTACATGTTTGTTCCTTCACATTGTAGGCTCTTACTAAAAACTGCATTTCTTTTCAGATGACTGGCAGTTTGAGAGGCCTTCCAACGTGTATTACATGGGAGATCTCATCCATTTTGAGGCTTCTGTCAAGCAGTACAACCATGTTCCCCTCCGGGTGTTTGTTGATTCCTGTCTGGTTACCCCTTACCCTTATGCAGCTTCTGCTCCCAGCTATCTCTTCATTCAAAACCATGGGTGAGGTGCAGCTTAATTTCCTCATGGGTTTGTTTGCAGTGTGCTGTATTCTAATTTTACCCTCATTTTCTTCTAGGTGTCTGGTGGATTCCAAGCTCACTGGCTCCTCCTCTCGCTTCCTGCACGTACACAGGATTTCAAGCTCCAGTTCCAGCTGGAGGCTTTCAGGTTTCAGCAGGGTGACACTGGCTCTGTATGTGTCTGAAGCAAGCCCTTTGCTCTCCTGGTTCCATCACCTTTTGCATGGTGCTTGACCCTCCTCTCTCTTGTTACAGCTGTACATTACTTGTGTGCTGAAGGCAACTGCGGGCTGCTTCCCCCACTGATGCTGAGCACAAGGCCTGTTCTTTTGTTGGCCAGAAGTAGGTCTTGACTAGCTGGCTGCATCACAAAAAACATCCAACGTGTGCTTTTTATTCAGGACCTGATCTTTGTATGAGGTGGGCTGGTGCGGGTGGAGAGGACCAACTGTGTAGCTGCTGTGATGGCACTCTTGTGGGTCCAGGAAGGCAAGAGATCTGACCTCTGTCTCGGGTATGTGAACATGGTATGCATGTTTATGGGTTTGTGCTGAGCAAAATTGCCAGTTTATAACCCCCCTGTTGCGTGTTCCTTTGTTTCCAGACTCCATGTGGGAGAAAGAAGTGTCTGTGGGACCAGTGTTCATCAGAGATTGACCAGCCTGTGTCTCTTGACCGTTCTGTTTTTAAAGGCAAAATAAATGCTGAAATGGATTGTGTATCAGTGTCTGCTGTCTTTCCTTTTGATGCAAACCCAATTTACATTTCTGGCACTTCTCCGGTACCTTAGTTACAGGGACCGTCCCCCTGGAGACACTCTGGATTGGATTTGGTGCCTTGCTCCGGGACCCAATGCTCGTAAACGTGGTTTGAATCTGGGTGTTCTGGGTCATAGGAAACTGTGGTACCCACTATGCTACTTCCACCACACAACTACGGGTCCATTTTTTTTATTAGTTTCAGTTTGGGATGTGGTGATTGTGACGCCTGTAGCCCTTAATCCCCGTATGATACTGGTTTGTGGGGGTAGCTTTGCTCTGCTTTCGGAAGCATGAAGGACCCAGCTGCCAGTGCTTGATTGGACACTAGAGAGGATTCTCACAAAGTTGAAGCCATGTCCTAATCTGTAATTCTGTTTCCTTCCATTATGGCTACTCCTGGTTAGCGCATGCATATGTTCCTTGGAAGGCTCTGTTCTGAGGTCACGTCTCATCAGCTCTGTATTTTAATTCTTTTGTGGGTGAATTTAATAACATTGTGGTAGGTGAATACAGAAACTGGCAACTTTCTTTCAGCCAATTAGCATTAGAAGGGGCATGCGATGTACACCATGCCATTGGACTTACAACCGACTCTACAGTGTCCAGTAGGAGTTTTTGCACACTGTGAATCTGTGCAATGTTGTGTATATAGTGAAATGACAATGAAGTGCTCTTTGACTTTGGAGCTCCAAACATGGACTGATGCTCTATGCTACACTTTGGACGACTCCACCAACACAAATCATCACCCACCCTGCACTGCCGCCAACTGTTCACCCCCAAGCAGCCCTGAACACCATGCTGCCCCCCTTGACACACTGAACAGTCTAGTCCACAGCGTCTCTTGGACTTCGGGGTGACTGTTCCTAGTCCCGTTTCCTTCCGAGTGCCCTTTGGCACGAATAGGGATCCTCCCAGGTGTAACAAGCATCAGGGGGTGGCTTGCTTAGTCTCATCCGCTTCTCTGTAACATTAACAAAGTGACCCTACAGGTTGGTTGCACTAAACTGTCCCTTTTTACTATCAGGATGACAGCTCCATCAGATTTAGGAGTGGAGTGAATACTTGGTCCACTCCGGATGTCTAAATCTAACTTGACTATTTCATCAACGAGTGAGTTATTGCAATAATTAGAACTGGTTGTAAGTGCTTATGGTGGTTTAACACAAATTTTGTCCATGACGCTCATGTCTTTGCGTGCTTTCTACGTCTTTTGTTTTCTGACAACAACTGCACAACCAGCACCACCCCCACCTTCCCCCCTAAACGGAGACTCTCCAATACACTCCGACCCTTTTAACTCCTCCCTCGTCTGCCCCGCTGAATACACAACCAACACACTCCACTAATCGTTGATGTCTTTGTGTACAATCTGAAAAACATTCTTCCAGCCTCATCATTCTGCTGACTTGCTGGATGACTCAGGAGAATGACTGTGCACTCGGACTGTTGCAGAGAACTGTCCTCCAAGCCACGGTGTGGCCTGTCTCTGGTGCCCCAAGGGAAATGCCGCCGCAAGTGGTACACGAGAAACCGGAAGCGCGGGGGGAAAACAGGCGGGATCCGTGCTAGGATAAGGGCTAATCATAGCCGGCTCTCCCAACTACCCAACTATCCAACAAACTGGGACTACATCAAACTTCAGCAGACCACCCAGCGGGGAATATAGAGACTGCTGCGTCTTTGTTTTTTACTGAGACGTGGCTAAGCAACAGAATTCTGGACGCTGCCATTCGGCTGGGCGGCCTTACGGGGCAGTGGTGACCAAACGGCTAAAGAAGTGCCTACACTAATCGGAAGGTTGCTGGTTCCCAATCCCCAAACCGCCAAGGTGTCACTGAGCAAAGCACCGTGTCCACACAATCACCAAGGGTGATGGTTAATGCAGAGGACACGCACCGTGTGATGTGCGGTGGTTTACAATGACAATCACTTTCACACATATGGGGAACATACATAAAACTGTCACAAACTGCTGTAATTAGTTGGAATTAATTACTAAAGTCACAAGTAAGTAAACAGGTTTAAAGGTTCTGAGAAATCTCTAATTGCACCAAAACATTCACCAATGTGCACAATGGACAGGTTGGAAATCTCTCTACTAATGCTTCCTTGTTCATTGTCATAGCAACATAATTAATGCAGTGTTATTGTTAGGATCTATAATATGAGTTAATATAAGAATAGGATACTTATTTTTTCTCTGACCCGGTTGACATTTGCTGATTCCTAAATCTGGAGGAGTTTCAGCAGCAATATGATTTTGAATAAAAATATATTATAGACCATGCAGTTGCAGAGATATTCTCTTATATCCTTTTGGGTATGTTATTCAAAAAAGGCCCTGGGCTGAACAGGTTTACTGTTCTGGAATGTTTGAATTAAAAAGTTTGTCTTTGGCATGGATTTAAATATTGACACTGTGTCTGAGAAAAAAAAAAAGTGTTATTGTCTTTGATCAGCAGTTTGTCTCTTTGAATCTTGTCTGATGAAGAGCATGTGCTCTGCACAGAAGAAGGGGTGGTTGTAGCCTAGGAGGTAACATACTCGCCTATGAACCAGAAGACCCAGGTTCAAATCCCACTTACTACCATTGTGTCCCTGAGCAAGACACTTAACCCTAAGTTGCTCCCGGGGGACTGTCCCTGTAACTACTGATTGTAAGTCGCTCTGGATAAGGGCGTCTGATAAATGCCATAAATGTAAATGTAAAATAACACACTCATGATATGAGCTGGTACTGCATGGAATTACTGTTTGGGCTGATTTCATCACTTGCCTTTTTTGCATACTAAGTCATTCCCATTGACTTTTCACACTAGTCCTATTTAATGCTTCCCAACTGTTCATTTTCATACAGTTGGGTAGACACATTATTCATTCACCACAAGACAATTGGAACTACATTCAGCCTTGTGAAACATGTAGCTGTCTGCAATCTAATAAAGTTAAATGACTGAAAATGGTCAGAGTGAGGCCACACCTGATTCAGCTCAAGGTTTTGGCCGTAACGAGTTGACAAAAGTGAACTCCAGGTGACCCCAATCTGGTCTTTTTAAAACTGGTACTAGTAATCTACTGAGTGCAAGACTTAGCAGATCTAGAAGGTCATTAATGCTAATAATGTTTTCTTTTAAAGGTGGACATCTTACACAATGGTGAATGTAGTGTGGCATCATGGGTTGGTGGTCAGTAGTAGCGATACTGTGGGGAGGTGTTGTAGGTGTTTGCATGGGTGCTGTTTTGTCAGGTTTTAAAGGTGTACCGGGCCCAGCTCCTGGTCAACCGATTCCATGGCCTGCAGTAAATCCACCTCAGGTACCTACAGGGCTGTTGCCTCAGGTTCCGGCAGTCCCCCGTTTGTGCCCGGGATGCCACCGCCTCAGGTTCCCGGCAGTCCCCCCTTTGTGCCCGGGATGCCGCCGCCTCAGGTTCCCGGCAGTCCCCCGTTTGTGCCCGGGATGCCACCGCCTCAGGTTCCCGGCAGTCCCCCGTTTGTGCCCGGGATGCCACCGCCTCAGGTTCCCGGCAGTCCCCCGTTTGTGCCCGGGATGCCACCGCCTCAGGTTCCCGGCAGTCCCCCGTTTGTGCCCGGGATGCCACCGCCTCAGGTTCCCGGCAGTCCCCCGTTTGTGCCCGGGATGCCACCGCCTCAGGTTCCCGCAGTCCCCCGTTTGTGCCCGGGATGCCACCGCCTCAGGTTCCCGCCAGTCCCCCGTTTGTGCCCGGGATGCCCGCCGCAGGTTCCCGCCAGTCCCCCGTTTGTGCCCGTTATGCCGGCCGCAGGTTCCCGCCAGTCCCCCGTTTGTGCCCGTTATGCCCGGCCGCAGGTTCCCGCCAGTCCCCCGTTTGTGCCCGGGATGCCGCTGCCTCAGGTTCCCGCCAGTCCCCCGTTTGTGCCCGGGATGCCGCTGCCTCAGGTTCCCGGCCAGTCCCCCTGTTTGTGCCCGGGATGCCGCCTGCCTCAGGTTCCCGGCAGTCCCCCGTTTGTGCCCGGATGCCGGCCCTGCCTCAGGTTACCGGCAGTCCCCGATTTGTGCCCGGGATGCCGCTGCCTCAGGTTCCCGGCCAGTCCCCCGTTTGTGCCGGGATTGCCGCTGCCTCAGGTTCCCGGCAGTCCCCCGTTTGTGCCCGGGATGCCGCTGCCTCAGGTTCCCGGCAGCTTTCCCCCGTTTTGTGCCCGTTATTGCCTGCTGCCTCACGGTTACCGCCAGTCGCCACGTTTGTGCCCGTTATGCCACGGGCCGCAGGTTTCCCGCCAGTTCCCCCGTTTGTGCCCGTTATGCCGCCGGCCTCAGGTGCCCGCCAGTCCCCCGTTTGTGCCCGTTATGCCCGCCGCCTCAGGGTTGCCCGCCAGTCCCCCGTTTCGTGCCGGGATGGCCGCCGCACCTCAGGTTGCCCCGCCAGTCCCCCGTTTGTGCCCGGGATGCCGCCGGCCTCAGGTGGCCGCCCAGTGCCCCCGTTTGTGCCCGCGGATGCCGCCGCCTCAGGTGCCCGCCAGTCCCCCGTTTGTGCCCGGGATGCCCCATGCCCGCCAGTCCCCCGTTTTGCCCGGATGCCTCGCCGCAGGTGCCCGCCAGTCCCCGTTTGTGCCCGGGATGCCTCGGCCGCAGGTGCCCGCCAGTCCCCCGTTTGTGCCCGGGATGCCTCGGCCGCAGGTGCCCGCCAGTCCCCCGTTTGTGCCCGTGCCTCGGCCGCAGGTTCCCCCCCCCCCCCGTTTGTGCCCGGGATGCCTCGGCCGCAGGTGCCCGCCAGTCCCCCGTTTGTGCCCGGGATGCCTCGGCCGCAGGTGCCCGCCAGTCCCCCGTTTGTGCCCGGGATGCCTCGGCCGCAGGTGCCCGCCAGTCCCCCGTTTGTGCCCGGGATGCCGCCGCCTCAGGTGCCCGCCAGTCCACCTCTTGCTCCTTTGCCTCAGGGAACAGTTGGGCAACTCCAAGATTCTGGCAGTGTTCAGCAGCAGTTGCTTGGCCCAGTAAAGGAGCTGACCTGGAAGTATCCTGAAATGCCAGTGGAACCCACGTCACCCCCCAGTGCAATTTCAGCTGAGGGAGCCGGTATCTGTCAGCAGCGTGGCTGCTACCTGTGACGAGAATATGGTGCACGTGCAGGTTAAGAAGGACTTGTTTGGTTCTGGAGAGCTCATCCGGGCATCAGACATCTCACTAGGAGGCTGTGGGGTGACTGGAGAAGATTTCTGGGCTCAGCTGCTGTATTTTCAGTCTTATTTGCAGGCCTGTGGCAGCCAAGTAGTGGTGAGTTCTGGTTCCTTCTCGGTCAGAATCTGTTTCTTTTCAATTGAGGCTTTAATTTTATTGCCCCGCCTCCCTTCCAATACAGATGACCAACGATACCCTGGTTTATTCCTTTTCCCTGACTTACATACCAACGGCAGCTTCCAACACTTCTTGCTCCAATTGTCAGGAGCAGTGGAGCTGTTATTGTATTGAATGCCACTATTTGAGGTGAGCTCTAGCTTAATTGCTCTCTTATGCCTCTCTTTTAGCAATGACCTTTTAATAACGGTTTCTTCTGCACATGTGACCAGGTTTCACAATGTGAGTAGCAATGCCCTGCAGCCTGCCTGGATCCCTATGCTGCTACTAAAATTGCACAGGAGCTTCTGGTGTTCTCGCTCAAGCTCATGACCGGTAGGTACATGTTTGTTCCTTACATTGTAGGCTCTTACTAAACTGCATTTCTTTTCAGATGACTGGCAGTTTGAGAGGCCTTCCAACGTGTATTACATGGGAGATCTCATCCATTTTGAGGCTTCTGTCAAGCAAGTACAACCATGTTCCCCTCCGGGTGTTTTGTTGATCCTGTCTGGTTACCCCTTACCCTTATGCAGCTTCTGCTCCCAGCTATCTCTTCATTCAAAACCATGGGTGAGGTGCAGCTTAATTTCCTCATGGGTTTGTTTGCAGTGTGCTGTATTCTAATTTTTACCCTCATTTCTTCTAGGTGTCTGGTGGATTCCAAGCTCAATGGCTCCTCCTCTCGCTTCCTGCCACGTACACAGGATTTCAAGCTCCAGTTCCAGCTGGAGGCTTTCAGGTTTCAGCAGGGTGACACTGGCTCTGTATTGTCTGAAGCAAGCCCTTTGCTCTCCTGGTTCCATCACCTTTTGCATGGTGCTTGACCCTCCTCTCTCTTGTTACAGCTGTACATTACTTGTGTGCTGAAGGCAACTGCGGCTGCTTCCCCCACTGATGCTGAGCACAAGGCCTGTTCTTTTGTTGGCCAGAAGTAGGTCTTGACTAGCTGGCTGCATCACAAAAAACATCCACGTGTGCTTTTTATTCAGGACCTGATCTTTGTATGAAGGTGGGCTGGTGCGGGTGGAGAGGACCAACTGTGTAGTCTGCTGTGATGGCAACTTGTGGGTCCAGGAAGGCAAGAGATCTGACCTCTGTCTCGGGTATGTGAACATGGTATGCATGTTTAGGGTTTGTGCTGAGCAAAATTGCACGTTTATAACCCCCCTGTTGCGTGTCCTTTGTTTCCAGACTCCATGTGGGAGAAAGAAGTGTCTGTGGGACCAGTGTTCATCAGAGATTGACCAGCCTGTGTCTCTTGACCGTTCTGTTTTTAAAGGCAAAATAAATGCTGAAATGGATTGTGTATCAGTGTCTGCTGTCTTTCCTTTTGATTGCAAACCCAATTTACATTTCTGGGCACTTCTCCGGTGCCTTAGTTACAGGGACCGTCCCCCTGGAGACACTCTGGATTGGATTTGGTGCCTTGCTCCGGGGACCCCAATGCTCGTAAACGTGGTTTGAATCTGGGTGTTCTGGGTCATAGGAAACTGTGGTACCCACTATGCTACTTCCACCACACAACTACGGGTCCATTTTTTATTAGTTCAGTTTGGGATGTGGTGATTGTGACGCCTGTAGCCCTTAATCCCCGTATGATACTGGTTTGTGGGGGTAGCTTTGCTCTGCTTTTCGGAAGCATGAAGGACCCAGCTGCCAGTGCTTGATTGGACACTAGAGAGGATTCTCACAAAGTTGAAGCCATGTCCTAATCTGTAATTCTGTTTCCTCCATTATGGCTACTCCTGGTTAGCGCATGCATATGTTCCTTGGAAGGCTCTGTTCTGAGGTAACGTCTCATCAGCTCTGATTTTAATTCTTTTGTGGGTGAATTAATAACATTGTGGAGGTGAATACAAGAAAACTGGCAACTTTCTTTCAGCCAATTAGCATTAGAAGGGGGCATGCGATGTACACCATGCCATTGGACTTACAACGACTCTACAGTGTCCAGTAGGAGTTTTTGCACACTGTGAATCTGTGCAATGTGTGTATATAATGAAATGACAATGAAGTGCCTCTTGACTTTGGAGCTCCAAACATGGACTGAGCTCTATGCTACACTTTGGACGACTCCACCAACACAAATCACTCACCACCCCTGCACTGCCGCCAACTGTTCACCCCCAAGCAGCCCTGAACACCATGCTGCCCCCCTTGACACACTGAACAGTCTAGTCCACAGCGTCTCTTGGACTTCGGGGTGACTGTTCCTAGTCCCGTTTCCTTCCGAGTGCCCTTTGGCACGAATAGGGATCCTCCCAGGTGTAACAAGCATCAGGGGTGGCTTGCTTAGTCTCATCCGCTTCTCTGTAACATTAACAAAGTGACCCTACAGGTTGGTTGCACTAAACTGTCCCTTTTTACATATCAGGATGACAGCTCCATCAGATTTAGGAGTGGAGTGAAATACTTGGTCCACTCCGGATGTCTAAATCTAACTTGATATTTCATCAACGAGTGAGTTATTTGCAATAATTAGAACTGGTTGTAAGTGCTTATGGTGGTTTAACACAAATTTTGTCCATGACGCTCATGTCTTTGCGTGCTTTCTACGTCTTTTGTTTTCTGACAACAACTGCACAACCAGCACCACCCCACCTTCCCCCTAAACGGAGACTCTCCAATACACTCCGACCCTTTTAACTCCTCCCTCGTCTGCCACCGCTGAATACACAACCAACACACTCCACTAATCGTTGATGTCTTTGTGTACAATCTGAAAAACATTCTTCCAGCCTCATCATTCTGCTGACTTGCTGGATGACTCAGGAGAATGACTGTGCACTCGGACTGTTGCAGAGAACTGTCCTCCAAGCCACGGTGTGGCCTGTCTCTGGTGCCCCAAGGGAAATGCCGCCGCAAGTGGTACACGAGAAACCGGAAGCGCGGGAAACAGGCGGGGATCCGTGCTAGGATAAGGGCTAATCATAGCCGGCTCTCCCAACTACCCAACAAACTGGACTACATCAAACTTCAGCAGACCACCCAGCGGGAATATAGAGACTGCTGCGTCTTTGTTTTTACTGAGACGTGGCTAAGCAACAGAATTCTGGACGCTGCCATTCGGCTGGGCGGCCTTACGGGGCAGTGGTGACCAAACGGCTAAAGAAGTGCTACACTAATCGGAAGGTTGCTGGTTCCAATCCCCAAACCGCCAAGGTGTCACTGAGCAAAGCACCGTGTCCACACAATCACCAAGGGTGATGGTTAAATGCAGAGGACACGCACCGTGTGATGTGCGGTGGTTTACAATGACAATCACTTTCACACATATGGGGAACATACATAAAACTGTCACAAAACTGCTGTAATTAGTTGGAATTAATTACTAAAGTCACAAGTAAGTAAACAGGTTTAAAGGTTCCTGAGAAATCTCTAATGGCACCAAAACATCACCAATGTGCACAAATGGACAGGTTGGAAATCTCTCTACTAATGCTCCTTGTTCATTGTCATAGCAACATAATTAATGCAGGTTTATTGTTAGGATCTATTAATATGAGTTAATATAGAAATAGGATACTTTATTTTTCTCTGACCCGGTTGACATTTATGCTGATTCCTAAAATCTGGAGGAGTTTCAGCAGCAATATGATTTTGAATAAAAATTATATTAATAGACCATGCAGTTGCAGAGATATTCTCTTTTTCCTTTTGGGTATGTTTATTCAAAAAAAAAGGCCCTGGGCTGAACAGGTTTACTGTTCTGGAATGTTTGAATTAAAAAGTTTGTCTTTGGCATGGATTTAAATATTGACACTGTGTCCTGAGAAAAAAAAAAAGTGTTATTTGTCTTTGATCAGCAGTTTGTCTCTTTGAATCTTTGTCTGATGAAGAGCATGTGCTCTGCACAGAAGAAGGGGTGGTTGTAGCCTAGGAGGGTAACATACTCGCCTATGAACCAGAAGACCCAGGTTCAAATCCACTTACTACCATTGTGTCCCTGAGCAAGACACTTAACCCTAAGTTGCTCCCGGGGGACTGTCCCTGTAACTACTGATTGTAAGTCGCTCTGGATAAGGGCGTCTGATAAATGCCATAAATGTAAATGTAAAATAACACACTCATGATATGAGCTGGTACTGCATGGAATTACTGTTTGGGCTGATTTCATCACTTGCCTTTTTTGCATACTAAGTCATTCCCATTGACTTTTCACACTAGTCTATTTAATGCTTCCCAACTGTTCATTTTCATACAGTTGGGGTAGACACATTATTCATTCACCACAAGACAATTGGAACTACATTCAGCCTTGTGAAACATGTAGCTGTCTGCAATCTAATAAAGTTAAATGACTGAAAATGGTCAGAGTGAGGCCACACCTGATTCAGCTCAAGGTTTTGGCCGTAACGAGTTGACAAAAGTGAACTCCAGGTGACCCCAATCTGGTCTTTTTAAAACTGGTACTAGTAATCTACTGAGTGCAAGACTTAGCAGATCTAGAAGGTCATTAATGCTAATAATGTTTTCTTTTAAAGGTGGACATCTTACACAATGGTGAATGTAGTGTGGCATCATGGGTTGGTGGTCAGTAGTAGCGATACTGTGGGGAGGTGTTGTAGGTGTTGCATGGGTGCTGTTTTGTCAGGTTTTTTAAAGGTCTTGTACCGGGCCCAGCTCCTGGTCAACCGATTCCATGGCCTGCAGTAAATCCACCTCAGGTACCTACAGGGCTGTTGCCTCAGGTTCCCGGCAGTCCCCCGTTTGTGCCCGGGATGCCACCGCCTCAGGTTCCCGGCAGTCCCCGTTTGTGCCCGGGATGCCACCGCTCAGGTTCCGGCAGTACCCCGTTTGTGCCCGGGATGCCACCGCCTCAGGTTCCCGCAGTCCCCCGTTTGTGCCCGGGATGCCACCGCCTCAGGTTCCCGGCAGTCCCCCGTTTGTGCCCGGGATGCCTCCGCGGTTCCCGCCGCAGTCCCCCGTTTGTGCCCGTTATGCCACGCCTCAGGTTCCCGCCAGTCCCCCGTTTGTGCCCGGGATGCCACCGCAGGTTCCCGCCAGTCCCCCGTTTGTGCCCGGGATGCCACGCCGCAGGTTCCCGCAGTCCCCCGTTTGTGCCCGTTATGCCCGGCCGCAGGTTCCCGCCAGTCCCCGTTTGTGCCCGTTATGCCCGGCCGCAGGTTCCCGCCAGTCCCCCGTTTGTGCCCGGGATGCCCGCCGCAGGTTCCCGCCAGTCCCCCGTTTGTGCCCGGGATGCCGCCGCCGCAGGTTCCCGCCAGTCCCCCGTTTGTGCCCGGGATGCCGCCCTCAGGTTCCCGGCAGTCCCCCGTTTGTGCCCGGGATGCCGCTGCCTCAGGTTCCCGGCAGTCCCCCGTTTGTGCCCGGGATGCCGCTGCCTCAGGTTCCCGGCAGTCCCCCGTTTGTGCCCGGGATGCCGCTGCCTCAGGTTCCCGCCAGTCCCCCGTTTGTGCCCGGGATGCCGCGGCCTCAGGTTCCCGGCAGTCCCCCGTTTGTGCCCGGGATGCCGCCGCCTCAGGTTCCCGCCAGTCCCCCGTTTGTGCCCGGGATGCCGCGCCGCAGGTTCCCGCCAGTCCCCCGTTTGTGCCCGGGATGCCGCCCGGTTCCCGCCAGTCCCCCGTTTGTGCCCGGGATGCCGCCGCAGGTTCCCGCCAGTCCCCCGTTTGTGCCCGTTATGCCCGGCCGCAGGTTCCCGCCAGTCCCCCGTTTGTGCCCGTGCCCGGCCGCAGGTTCCCGCCAGTCCCCCGTTTGTGCCCGGGATGCCGCTGCCTCAGGTGCCCGCCAGTCCCCCGTTTGTGCCCGGGATGCCGCCGCCTCAGGTGCCCGCCAGTCCCCCGTTTGTGCCCGGGATGCCTCGGCCGCAGGTGCCCGCCAGTCCCCCGTTTGTGCCCGGGATGCCTCGGCCGCAGGTGCCCGCCAGTCCCCCGTTTGTGCCCGGGATGCCTCGGCCGCAGGTGCCCGCCAGTCCCCGTTTGTGCCCGGGATGCCTCGGCCGCAGGTGCCCGCCAGTCCCCCGTTTGTGCCCGGGATGCCTCGGCCGCAGGTGCCCGCCAGTCCCCCGTTTGTGCCCGGGATGCCGCCGCCTCAGGTGCCCGCCAGTCCACCTCTTGCTCCTTTGCCTCAGGGAACAGTTGGGCAACTCCAAGATTCTGGCAGTGTTCAGCAGCAGTTGCTTGGCCCAGTAAAGGAGCTGACCTGGAAGTATCCTGAAATGCCAGTGGAACCCACGTCACCCCCAGTGCAATTTCAGCTGAGGGAGCCGGTATCTGTCAGCAGCGTGGCTGCTACCTGTGACGAGAATATGGTGCACGTGCAGGTTAAGAAGGACTTGTTTGGTTCTGGAGAGCTCATCCGGGCATCAGACATCTCACTAGGAGGCTGTGGGGTGACTGGAGAAGATTCTGTGGCTCAGCTGCTGTATTTTCAGTCTTATTTGCAGGCCTGTGGCAGCCAAGTAGTGGTGAGTTCTGGTTCCTTCTCGGTCAAGAATCTGTTTCTTTTCAATTGAGGCTTTAATTTTATTGCCCCGCCTCCCTTCCAATACAGATGACCAACGATACCCTGGTTTATTCCTTTTCCCTGACTTACATACCAACGGCAGCTTCCAACACTTCTGCTCCAATTGTCAGGAGCAGTGGAGCTGTTATTGGTATTGAATGCCACTATTTGAGGTGAGCTCTAGCTTAATTGCTCTCTTATGCCTCTCTTTTAGCAATGACCTTTTAATAACGGTTTCTTCTTCCATGTGACCAGGTTTCACAATGTGAGTAGCAATGCCCTGCAGCCTGCCTGGATCCCATATGCTGCTACTAAAATTGCACAGGAGCTTCTGGTGTTCTCGCTCAAGCTCATGACCGGTAGGTACATGTTTGTTCCCTTCACATTGTAGGCTCTTACTAAAACTGCATTTCTTTTCAGATGACTGGCAGTTTGAGAGGCCTTCCAACGTGTATTACATGGGAGATCTCATCCATTTTGAGGCTTCTGTCAAGCAGTACAACCATGTTCCCCTCCGGGTGTTTGTTGATTCCTGTCTGGTTACCCCTTACCCTTATGCAGCTTCTGCTCCCAGCTATCTCTTCATTCAAAACCATGGGTGAGGTGCAGCTTAATTTCCTCATGGGTTTGTTTGCAGTGTGCTGTATTCTAATTTTACCCTCATTTCTTCTAGGTGTCTGGTGGATTCCAAGCTCACTGGCTCCTCCTCTCGCTTCCTGCCACGTACACAGGATTTCAAGCTCCAGTTCCAGCTGGAGGCTTTCAGGTTTCAGCAGGGTGACACTGGCTCTGTATGTGTCTGAAGCAAGCCCTTTGCTCTCCTGGTTCATCACCTTTTGCATGGTGCTTGACCCTCCTCTCTCTTGTTACAGCTGTACATTACTTGTGTGCTGAAGGCAACTGCGGCTGCTTCCCCCACTGATGCTGAGCACAAGGCCTGTTCTTTTGTTGGCCAGAAGTAGGTCTTGACTAGCTGGCTGCATCACAAAAAACATCCACGTGTGCTTTTTATTCAGGACCTGATCTTTGTATGAAGGTGGGCTGGTGCGGGTGGAGAGGACCAACTGTGTAGCTGCTGTGATGGCACTTGTGGGTCCAGGAAGGCAAGAGATCTGACCTCTGTCTCGGGTATGTGAACATGGTATGCATGTTTAGGGTTTGTGCTGAGCAAAATTGCACGTTTATAACCCCCTGTTGCGTGTCCTTTGTTTCCAGACTCCATGTGGGAGAAAGAAGTGTCTGTGGGACCAGTGTTCATCAGAGATTGACCAGCCTGTGTCTCTTGACCGTTCTGTTTTTAAAGGCAAAATAAATGCTGAAATGGATTGTGTATCAGTGTCTGCTGTCTTTCCTTTTGATGCAAACCCAATTTACATTTCTGGCACTTCTCCGGTGCCTTAGTTACAGGGACCGTCCCCCTGGAGACACTCTGGATTGGATTTGGTGCCTTGCTCCGGGACCCAATGCTCGTAAACGTGGTTTGAATCTGGGTGTTCTGGGTCATAGGAAACTGTGGTACCCACTATGCTACTTCCACCACACAACTACGGGTCCATTTTTTATTAGTTTCAGTTTGGGATGTGGTGATTGTGACGCCTGTAGCCCTTAATCCCCGTATGATACTGGTTTGTGGGGGTAGCTTTGCTCTGCTTTTCGGAAGCATGAAGGACCCAGCTGCCAGTGCTTGATTGGACACTAGAGAGGATTCTCACAAAGTTGAAGCCATGTCCTAATCTGTAATTCTGTTTCCTTCCATTATGGCTACTCCTGGTTAGCGCATGCATATGTTCCTTGGAAGGCTCTGTTCTGAGGTCACGTCTCATCAGCTCTGTATTTTAATTCTTTTGTGGGTGAATTTAATAACATTGTGGTAGGTGAATACAGAAACTGGCAACTTTCTTTCAGCCAATTAGCATTAGAAGGGGCATGCGATGTACACCATGCCATTGGACTTACAACGACTCTACAGTGTCCAGTAGGAGTTTTTGCACACTGTGAATCTGTGCAATGTTGTGTATATAGTGAAATGACAATGAAGTGCTCTTTGACTTTGGAGCTCCAAACATGGACTGATGCTCTATGCTACACTTTGGACGACTCCACCAACACAAATCATCACCCACCCTGCACTGCCGCCAACTGTTCACCCCCAAGCAGCCCTGAACACCATGCTGCCCCCCTTGACACACTGAACAGTCTAGTCCACAGCGTCTCTTGGACTTCGGGGTGACTGTTCCTAGTCCCGTTTCCTTCCGAGTGCCCTTTGGCACGAATAGGGATCCTCCCAGGTGTAACAAGCATCAGGGGTGGCTTGCTTAGTCTCATCCGCTTCTCTGTAACATTAACAAAGTGACCCTACAGGTTGGTTGCACTAAACTGTCCCTTTTTACATATCAGGATGACAGCTCCATCAGATTTAGGAGTGGAGTGAAATACTTGGTCCACTCCGGATGTCTAAATCTAACTTGATATTTCATCAACGAGTGAGTTATTTGCAATAATTAGAACTGGTTGTAAGTGCTTATGGTGGTTTAACACAAATTTTGTCCATGACGCTCATGTCTTTGCGTGCTTTCTACGTCTTTTGTTTTCTGACAACAACTGCACAACCAGCACCACCCCACCTTCCCCCTAAACGGAGACTCTCCAATACACTCCGACCCTTTTAACTCCTCCCTCGTCTGCCACCGCTGAATACACAACCAACACACTCCACTAATCGTTGATGTCTTTGTGTACAATCTGAAAAACATTCTTCCAGCCTCATCATTCTGCTGACTTGCTGGATGACTCAGGAGAATGACTGTGCACTCGGACTGTTGCAGAGAACTGTCCTCCAAGCCACGGTGTGGCCTGTCTCTGGTGCCCCAAGGGAAATGCCGCCGCAAGTGGTACACGAGAAACCGGAAGCGCGGGAAACAGGCGGGGATCCGTGCTAGGATAAGGGCTAATCATAGCCGGCTCTCCCAACTACCCAACTATCCAACAAACTGGACTACATCAAACTTCAGCAGACCACCCAGCGGGAATATAGAGACTGCTGCGTCTTTGTTTTTACTGAGACGTGGCTAAGCAACAGAATTCTGGACGCTGCCATTCGGCTGGGCGGCCTTACGGGGCAGTGGTGACCAAACGGCTAAAGAAGTGCTACACTAATCGGAAGGTTGCTGGTTCCAATCCCCAAACCGCCAAGGTGTCACTGAGCAAAGCACCGTGTCCACACAATCACCAAGGGTGATGGTTAAATGCAGAGGACACGCACCGTGTGATGTGCGGTGGTTTACAATGACAATCACTTTCACACATATGGGGAACATACATAAAACTGTCACAAAACTGCTGTAATTAGTTGGAATTAATTACTAAAGTCACAAGTAAGTAAACAGGTTTAAAGGTTCCTGAGAAATCTCTAATGGCACCAAAACATCACCAATGTGCACAAATGGACAGGTTGGAAATCTCTCTACTAATGCTCCTTGTTCATTGTCATAGCAACATAATTAATGCAGGTTTATTGTTAGGATCTATTAATATGAGTTAATATAGAAATAGGATACTTTATTTTTCTCTGACCCGGTTGACATTTATGCTGATTCCTAAAATCTGGAGGAGTTTCAGCAGCAATATGATTTTGAATAAAAATTATATTAATAGACCATGCAGTTGCAGAGATATTCTCTTTTTTTTGTTTTTTTATTTTCTATTTCGGCATGCTGAAGGCCCTGGGCTGAACAGGTTTACTGTTCTGGAATGTTTGAATTAAAAAGTTTGTCTTTGGCATGGATTTAAATATTGACACTGTGTCTGAGAAAAAAAAAAAGTGTTATTGTCTTTGATCAGCAGTTTGTCTCTTTGAATCTTTGTCTGATGAAGAGCATGTGCTCTGCACAGAAGAAGGGGTGGTTGTAGCCTAGGAGGTAACATACTCGCCTATGAACCAGAAGACCCAGGTTCAAATCCCACTTACTACCATTGTGTCCCTGAGCAAGACACTTAACCCTAAGTTGCTCCCGGGGGACTGTCCCTGTAACTACTGATTGTAAGTCGCTCTGGATAAGGGCGTCTGATAAATGCCATAAATGTAAATGTAAAATAACACACTCATGATATGAGCTGGTACTGCATGGAATTACTGTTTGGGCTGATTTCATCACTTGCCTTTTTTGCATACTAAGTCATTCCCATTGACTTTTCACACTAGTCCTATTTAATGCTTCCCAACTGTTCATTTTCATACAGTTGGGTAGACACATTATTCATTCACCACAAGACAATTGGAACTACATTCAGCCTTGTGAAACATGTAGCTGTCTGCAATCTAATAAAGTTAAATGACTGAAAATGGTCAGAGTGAGGCCACACCTGATTCAGCTCAAGGTTTTGGCCGTAACGAGTTGACAAAAGTGAACTCCAGGTGACCCCAATCTGGTCTTTTTAAAACTGGTACTAGTAATCTACTGAGTGCAAGACTTAGCAGATCTAGAAGGTCATTAATGCTAATAATGTTTTCTTTTAAAGGTGGACATCTTACACAATGGTGAATGTAGTGTGGCATCATGGGTTGGTGGTCAGTAGTAGCGATACTGTGGGGAGGTGTTGTAGGTGTTTGCATGGGTGCTGTTTTGTCAGGTTTTAAAGGTGTACCGGGCCCAGCTCCTGGTCAACCGATTCCATGGCCTGCAGTAAATCCACCTCAGGTACCTACAGGGCTGTTGCCTCAGGTTCCCGGCAGTCCCCCGTTTGTGCCCGGGATGCCACCGCCTCAGGTTCCGGCAGTCCCCCGTTGTGCCCGGGATGCCACCGCCTCAGGTTCCCGGCAGTCCCCCGTTTGTGCCCGGGATGCCACCGCCTCAGGTTCCCGCCAGTCCCCCGTTTGTGCCCGGGATGCCACCGCCTCAGGTTCCCGCCAGTCCCCCGTTTGTGCCCGATGCCTCGCCGCAGGTTCCGCCAGTCCCCCGTTTGTGCCCGTTATGCCTCGGCCGCAGGTTCCCGCCAGTCCCCCGTTTGTGCCCGGGATGCCGTGCCTCAGGTTCCCGGCAGTCCCCCGTTTGTGCCCGGGATGCCGCTGCCTCAGGTTCCCGGCCAGTCCCCCGTTTGTGCCCGGGATGCCCGCCTCAGGTTCCCGCAGTCCCCCGTTTGTGCCCGGGATGCCGCCGCCTCAGGTTCCCGGCAGTCCCCCGTTTGTGCCCGGGATGCCGGCCTCAGGTTCCCGGCAGTCCCCCGTTTGTGCCCGGGATGCCGCTGCCTCAGGTTCCCGGCAGTCCCCCGTTTGTGCCCGATGCCCGGCCTCAGGTTCCCGCCAGTCCCCCGTTTGTGCCCGATGCCCGGCCGCAGGTTCCCGCCAGTCCCCCGTTTGTGCCCGTTATGCCCGCGCCTCAGGTTCCCGCCAGTCCCCCGTTTGTGCCCGATGCCGCGCCTCAGGTTCCCGCAGTCCCCCGTTTGTGCCCGGGATGCCGCGCCTCAGGTTCCCGCCAGTCCCCCGTTTGTGCCCGGGATGCCGCGCCTCAGGTTCCCGCCAGTCCCCCGTTTGTGCCCGGGATGCCGGCCTCAGGTTCCCGCCAGTCCCCCGTTTGTGCCCGGGATGCCCGGCCTCAGGTTCCCGCCAGTCCCCCGTTTGTGCCCGGGATGCCCGGCCGCAGGTTCCCGCCAGTCCCCCGTTTGTGCCCGATGCCTCGGCCGCAGGTTCCCGCCAGTCCCCCGTTTGTGCCCGATGCCCGGCCGCAGGTCCCGCCAGTCCCCCGTTTGTGCCCGGGATGCCCGCCTCAGTTCCGCCAGTCCCCCGTTTGTGCCCGATGCCCGCCTCAGGCCCGCCAGTCCCCCGTTTGTGCCCGGGATGCCGCCGCTCAGGTGCCCGCCAGTCCCCCGTTTGTGCCCGGGATGCCGCCGCCTCAGGTGCCCGCCAGTCCCCCGTTTGTGCCCGGGATGCCGCCTCAGGTGCCCGCCAGTCCCCCGTTTGTGCCCGGGATGCCTCGGCCGCAGGTGCCCGCCAGTCCCCCGTTTGTGCCCGGGATGCCTCGGCCGCAGGTGCCCGCCAGTCCCCCGTTTGTGCCCGGGATGCCTCGGCCGCAGGTGCCCGCCAGTCCCCCGTTTGTGCCCGGGATGCCTCGGCCGCAGGTGCCCGCCAGTCCCCCGTTTGTGCCCGGGATGCCTCGGCCGCAGGTGCCCGCCAGTCCCCCGTTTGTGCCCGGGATGCCGCCGCCTCAGGTGCCCGCCAGTCCACCTCTTGCTCCTTTGCCTCAGGGAACAGTTGGGCAACTCCAAGATTCTGGCAGTGTTCAGCAGCAGTTGCTTGGCCCAGTAAAGGAGCTGACCTGGAAGTATCCTGAAATGCCAGTGGAACCCACGTCACCCCCAGTGCAATTTCAGCTGAGAGGGAGCCGGTATCTGTCAGCAGCGTGGCTGCTACCTGTGACGAGAATATGGTGCACGTGCAGGTTAAGAAGGACTTGTTTGGTTCTGGAGAGCTCATCCGGGCATCAGACATCTCACTAGGAGGCTGTGGGGTGACTGGAGAAGATTCTGTGGCTCAGCTGCTGTATTTTCAGTCTTATTTGCAGGCCTGTGGCAGCCAAGTAGTGGTGAGTTCTGGTTCCTTCTCGGTCAAGAATCTGTTTCTTTTCAATTGAGGCTTTAATTTTATTGCCCCGCCTCCCTTCCAATACAGATGACCAACGATACCCTGGTTTATTCCTTTTCCCTGACTTACATACCAACGGCAGCTTCCAACACTTCTGCTCCAATTGTCAGGAGCAGTGGAGCTGTTATTGGTATTGAATGCCACTATTTGAGGTGAGCTCTAGCTTAATTGCTCTCTTATGCCTCTCTTTTAGCAATGACCTTTTAATAACGGTTTCTTCTTCCATGTGACCAGGTTTCACAATGTGAGTAGCAATGCCCTGCAGCCTGCCTGGATCCCATATGCTGCTACTAAAATTGCACAGGAGCTTCTGGTGTTCTCGCTCAAGCTCATGACCGGTAGGTACATGTTTGTTCCCTTCACATTGTAGGCTCTTACTAAAACTGCATTTCTTTTCAGATGACTGGCAGTTTGAGAGGCCTTCCAACGTGTATTACATGGGAGATCTCATCCATTTTGAGGCTTCTGTCAAGCAGTACAACCATGTTCCCCTCCGGGTGTTTGTTGATTCCTGTCTGGTTACCCCTTACCCTTATGCAGCTTCTGCTCCCAGCTATCTCTTCATTCAAAACCATGGGTGAGGTGCAGCTTAATTTCCTCATGGGTTTGTTTGCAGTGTGCTGTATTCTAATTTTACCCTCATTTCTTCTAGGTGTCTGGTGGATTCCAAGCTCACTGGCTCCTCCTCTCGCTTCCTGCCACGTACACAGGATTTCAAGCTCCAGTTCCAGCTGGAGGCTTTCAGGTTTCAGCAGGGTGACACTGGCTCTGTATGTGTCTGAAGCAAGCCCTTTGCTCTCCTGGTTCCATCACCTTTTGCATGGTGCTTGACCCTCCTCTCTCTTGTTACAGCTGTACATTACTTGTGTGCTGAAGGCAACTGCGGCTGCTTCCCCCACTGATGCTGAGCACAAGGCCTGTTCTTTTGTTGGCCAGAAGTAGGTCTTGACTAGCTGGCTGCATCACAAAAAACATCCACGTGTGCTTTTTATTCAGGACCTGATCTTTGTATGAAGGTGGGCTGGTGCGGGTGGAGAGGACCAACTGTGTAGCTGCTGTGATGGCACTTGTGGGTCCAGGAAGGCAAGAGATCTGACCTCTGTCTCGGGTATGTGAACATGGTATGCATGTTTAGGGTTTGTGCTGAGCAAAATTGCACGTTTATAACCCCCCTGTTGCGTGTCCTTTGTTTCCAGACTCCATGTGGGAGAAAGAAGTGTCTGTGGGACCAGTGTTCATCAGAGATTGACCAGCCTGTGTCTCTTGACCGTTCTGTTTTTAAAGGCAAAATAAATGCTGAAATGGATTGTGTATCAGTGTCTGCTGTCTTTCCTTTTGATGCAAACCCAATTTACATTTCTGGCACTTCTCCGGTGCCTTAGTTACAGGGACCGTCCCCCTGGAGACACTCTGGATTGGATTTGGTGCCTTGCTCCGGGACCCAATGCTCGTAAACGTGGTTTGAATCTGGGTGTTCTGGGTCATAGGAAACTGTGGTACCCACTATGCTACTTCCACCACACAACTACGGGTCCATTTTTTATTAGTTTCAGTTTGGGATGTGGTGATTGTGACGCCTGTAGCCCTTAATCCCCGTATGATACTGGTTTGTGGGGGTAGCTTTGCTCTGCTTTTCGGAAGCATGAAGGACCCAGCTGCCAGTGCTTGATTGGACACTAGAGAGGATTCTCACAAAGTTGAAGCCATGTCCTAATCTGTAATTCTGTTTCCTTCCATTATGGCTACTCCTGGTTAGCGCATGCATATGTTCCTTGGAAGGCTCTGTTCTGAGGTCACGTCTCATCAGCTCTGTATTTTAATTCTTTTGTGGGTGAATTTAATAACATTGTGGTAGGTGAATACAGAAACTGGCAACTTTCTTTCAGCCAATTAGCATTAGAAGGGGCATGCGATGTACACCATGCCATTGGACTTACAACGACTCTACAGTGTCCAGTAGGAGTTTTTGCACACTGTGAATCTGTGCAATATTGTGTATATAGTGAAATGACAATGAAGTGCTCTTTGACTTTGGAGCTCCAAACATGGACTGATGCTCTATGCTACACTTTGGACGACTCCACCAACACAAATCATCACCACCCTGCACTGCCGCCAACTGTTCACCCCCAAGCAGCCCTGAACACCATGCTGCCCCCCTTGACACACTGAACAGTCTAGTCCACAGCGTCTCTTGGACTTCGGGGTGACTGTTCCTAGTCCCGTTTCCTTCCGAGTGCCCTTTGGCACGAATAGGGATCCTCCCAGGTGTAACAAGCATCAGGGGTGGCTTGCTTAGTCTCATCCGCTTCTCTGTAACATTAACAAAGTGACCCTACAGGTTGGTTGCACTAAACTGTCCCTTTTTACATATCAGGATGACAGCTCCATCAGATTTAGGAGTGGAGTGAAATACTTGGTCCACTCCGGATGTCTAAATCTAACTTGATATTTCATCAACGAGTGAGTTATTTGCAATAATTAGAACTGGTTGTAAGTGCTTATGGTGGTTTAACACAAATTTTGTCCATGACGCTCATGTCTTTGCGTGCTTTCTACGTCTTTTGTTTTCTGACAACAACTGCACAACCAGCACCACCCCACCTTCCCCCTAAACGGAGACTCTCCAATACACTCCGACCCTTTTAACTCCTCCCTCGTCTGCCACCGCTGAATACACAACCAACACACTCCACTAATCGTTGATGTCTTTGTGTACAATCTGAAAAACATTCTTCCAGCCTCATCATTCTGCTGACTTGCTGGATGACTCAGGAGAATGACTGTGCACTCGGACTGTTGCAGAGAACTGTCCTCCAAGCCACGGTGTGGCCTGTCTCTGGTGCCCCAAGGGAAATGCCGCCGCAAGTGGTACACGAGAAACCGGAAGCGCGGGAAACAGGCGGGGATCCGTGCTAGGATAAGGGCTAATCATAGCCGGCTCTCCCAACTACCCAACTATCCAACAAACTGGACTACATCAAACTTCAGCAGACCACCCAGCGGGAATATAGAGACTGCTGCGTCTTTGTTTTTACTGAGACGTGGCTAAGCAACAGAATTCTGGACGCTGCCATTCGGCTGGGCGGCCTTACGGGGCAGTGGTGACCAAACGGCTAAAGAAGTGCTACACTAATCGGAAGGTTGCTGGTTCCAATCCCCAAACCGCCAAGGTGTCACTGAGCAAAGCACCGTGTCCACACAATCACCAAGGGTGATGGTTAAATGCAGAGGACACGCACCGTGTGATGTGCGGTGGTTTACAATGACAATCACTTTCACACATATGGGGAACATACATAAAACTGTCACAAAACTGCTGTAATTAGTTGGAATTAATTACTAAAGTCACAAGTAAGTAAACAGGTTTAAAGGTTCCTGAGAAATCTCTAATGGCACCAAAACATCACCAATGTGCACAAATGGACAGGTTGGAAATCTCTCT
>NW_021629930.1:5000-49793 GCF_900700375.1 Denticeps clupeoides
TAGTTAAAGCTTACAGCACCTGGCATTCCCACGTAGTCTCCCATCCAAGTACTAACCAGGCCCAAGCCTTCTTAGCTTCTGAGATCAGACAAGTTTGGGCAATCTTCAGCTGGCATCTCTGTAAGCAAACTCTGCTTGAAAATCTTGGACTTTAAACAAAAGGGCTTTGAGAACATTATAAAGTGCGAAAACTCCCGCTTTACTATCAAATTATGATGGAGAAAAGGCAAAAAAAGCTAACAAAGCCATGTAAATACTTTCATTTTAAAAGTTTTTCAATAGTTAAAGCTTACAGCACCTGGTATTCCCAGGTAGTCTCCCATCCAAGTACTAACCAGGCCCAAGCCTTCTTAGCTTCTGAGATCAGACAAGATTGGGCATTCTTCAGCTGGTTTGTCCGTACACAAACTCTGCTTGAAAATCTTAAACTTTAAACCAAAGGGGCTTGAACACATATCAAAGAGTGAAAACTCCCGCTTTACTGTCAAATTATGATGGAGAAAAGGCAAAAAGTTGGAGTGGTAAGCTTTTATTTGCAATACAACAAATAAAGTGCACACCTTCTAGAGGCAATGCAATACTGGGTCGATGAATGGAGCGGATGGAGCAGGCCCTATTGCCGACTCCCTGTTCTAAAAATCCGCTTAATATGACATATCAGATATTAAATTGACATCAGGGTGCGTAGCACCTGAAGGCCGAGGGCTGGAAAATCCCACCTAATCGATTCAGCTCCAAGCCTGTGAATGATCGTTGTAGAGCACACACAGACAAAGAAACCTGAAGAGAAGTTTAAAAAAAAAAAAAAAAAAAAAGAAAAAATGCGGGAAAACGTATCAAAGAAAGAAAATACCCCTTAACTTACTTAAAAAAAGGTAACAAAGTGATGTAAATACTTTCATTTTAAAAGTTTAACAATAGTTAAAGCTTACAGCACCTGCCATTCCCACGTAGTCTCCCATCCAAGTACTAACCAGGCCCAAGCCTTCTTAGCTTCTGAGATCAGACAAGATTGGGCAATCTTCAGCTGGCATGTCTGTAAGCAAACTCTGCTTGAAAATCTTGGACTTTAAACAAAAGGGCTTTGAAAACATTATAAAGTGCGAAAACTCCCGCTTTACTGTCAAATTATGATGGAGAAAAGGCAAAAAAAGCTAACAAAGCCATGTAAATACTTTCATTTTAAAAGTTTTTCAATAGTTAAAGCATACAGCACTTGGTATTCCCAGGTAGTCTCCCATCCAAGTACTAACCAGGCCCAAGCCTTCTTAGCTTCTGAGATCAGACAAGATTGGGCATTCATTAGCTGGTTTGTCCGTACACAAACTCTGCTTGAAAATCTTGAACTTTAAACCAAAAGTGCTTAGAAAAGATTATAAAGTGCGAAAACTCCCGCTTTACTGTCAAATTATGATGGAGAAAAGGCAAAAAAAGCTAACAAAGCCATGTAAATACTTTCATTTTAAAAGTTTTTCAATAGTTAAAGCTTACAGCACCTGGTATTCCCAGGTAGTCTCCCATCCAAGTACTAACCAGGCCCAAGCCTTCTTAGCTTCTGAGATAAGACAAGATTGGGCATTCTTCAGCTGGTTTGTCCGTACACAAAGTCTTCTTGAAAATCTTGAACTTTAAACCAAAGAGGCTTGAACACATATCAAAGAGTGAAAACTCCCGCTTTACTGTCAAATTATGATGGAGAAAAGGCAAAAAAAGCTAACAAAGCCATGTAAATACTTTTATTTTAAAAGTTTTTCAATAGTTAAAGCTTACAGCACCTGGTATTCCCAGGTAGTCTCCCATCCAAGTACTAACCAGGCCCAAGCCTTCTTAGCTTCTGAGATCAAACAAGATTGGGCATTCTTCAGCTGGTTTGTCCGTACACAAACTCTGCTTGAAAATCTTGAACTTTAAACCAAAAGGGCTTGAACACATATCAAAGAGTGAAAACTCCCGCTTTACTGTCAAATTATGATGGAGAAAAAAGGCAAAAAGTTGGAGTGGTAAGCTTTTATTTGCAATACAACAAATAAAGTGCACACCTTCTAGAGGCAATGCAATACTGGGTCGATGAATGGAGCGGATGGAGCAGGCCCTATTGCCGACTCCCTGTTCTAAAAATCCGCTTAATATGACATATCAGATATTAAATTGACATCAGGGTGCGTAGCACCTGAAGGCCGAGGGCTGGAAAATCCCACCTAATCGATTCAGCTCCAAGCCTGTGAATGATCGTTGTAGAGCACACACAGACAAAGAAACCTGAAGAGAAGTTTAAAAAAAAAAAAAAAAGAAAAAAGGCGGGAAAACGTATCAAAGAGAGAAAATACCCCTTAACTTACTTAAAAAAGGTAACAAAGTGATGTAAATACTTTCATTTTAAAAGTTTAACAATAGTTAAAGCTTACAGCACCTGCCATTCCCACGTAGTCTCCCATCCAAGTACTAACCAGGCCCAAGCCTTCTTAGCTTCTGAGATCAGACAAGATTGGGCAATCTTCAGCTGGCATGCCTGTAAGCAAACTCTGCTTGAAAATCTTGGACTTTAAACAAAAGGGCTTTGAAAACATTATAAAGTGCGAAAACTCCCGCTTTACTGTCAAATTATGATGGAGAAAAGGCAAAAAAAGCTAACAAAGCCATGTAAATACTTTCATTTTAAAAGTTTTTCAATAGTTAAAGCATACAGCACTTGGTATTCCCAGGTAGTCTCCCATCCAAGTACTAACCAGGCCCAAGCCTTCTTAGCTTCTGAGATCAGACAAGATTGGGCATTCATTAGCTGGTTTGTCCGTACACAAACTCTGCTTGAAAATCTTGAACTTTAAACCAAAAGTGCTTAGAAAACATTATAAAGTGCGAAAACTCCCGCTTTACTGTCAAATTATGATGGAGAAAAGGCAAAAAAAGCTAACAAAGCCATGTAAATACTTTCATTTTAAAAGTTTTTCAATAGTTAAAGCTTACAGCACCTGGTATTCCCAGGTAGTCTCCCATCCAAGTACTAACCAGGCCCAAGCCTTCTTAGCTTCTGAGATAAGACAAGATTGGGCATTCTTCAGCTGGTTTGTCCGTACACAAAGTCTTCTTGAAAATCTTGAACTTTAAACCAAAGAGGCTTGAACACATATCAAAGAGTGAAAACTCCCGCTTTACTGTCAAATTATGATGGAGAAAAGGCAAAAAAAGCTAACAAAGCCATGTAAATACTTTCATTTTAAAAGTTTTTCAATAGTTAAAGCTTACAGCACCTGGTATTCCCAGGTAGTCTCCCATCCAAGTACTAACCAGGCCCAAGCCTTCTTAGCTTCTGAGATAAGACAAGATTGGGCATTCTTCAGCTGGTTTGTCCGTACACAAAGTCTTCTTGAAAATCTTGAACTTTAAACCAAAGAGGCTTGAACACATATCAAAGAGTGAAAACTCCCGCTTTACTGTCAAATTATGATGGAGAAAAGGCAAAAAAAGCTAACAAAGCCATGTAAATACTTTCATTTTAAAAGTTTTTCAATAGTTAAAGCATACAGCACTTGGTGTTCCCAGGTAGTCTGCCATCCAAGTACTAACCAGGCCCAAGCCTTCTTAGCTTCTGAGATCAGACAAGATTGGGCATCCATTAGCTGGTTTGTCCGTACACAAACTCTGCTTGAAAATCTTGAACTTTAAACCAAAAGTGCTTAGAAAACATTATAAAGTGTGAAAACTCCCGCTTTACTGTCAAATTATGATGGAGAAAAGGCAAAAAAAGCTAACAAAGCCATGTAAATACTTTCATTTTAAAAGTTTTTCAATAGTTAAAGCTTACAGCACCTGGTATTCCCAGGTAGTCTCCCATCCAAGTACTAACCAGGCCCAAGCCTTCTTAGCTTCTGAGATCAAACAAGATTGGGCATTCTTCAGCTGGTTTGTCCGTACACAAACTCTGCTTGAAAATCTTGAACTTTAAACCAAAAGGGCTTGAACACATATCAAAGAGTGAAAACTCCCGCTTTACTGTCAAATTATGATGGAGAAAAGGCAAAAAGTTGGAGTGGTAAGCTTTTATTTGCAATACAACAAATAAAGTGCACACCTTCTAGAGGCAATGCAATACTGGGTCGATGAATGGAGCGGATGGAGCAGGCCCTATTGCCGACTCCCTGTTCTAAAAATCCGCTTAATATGACATATCAGATATTAAATTGACATCAGGGTGCGTAGCACCTGAAGGCCGAGGGCTGGAAAATCCCACCTAATCGATTCAGCTCCAAGCCTGTGAATGATCGTTGTAGAGCACACACAGACAAAGAAACCTGAAGAGAAGTTTAAAAAAAAAAAAAAGAAAAAAGGCGGGAAAACGTATCAAAGAAAGAAAATACCCCTTAACTTACTTAAAAAAAGAAAACAAAGTGATGTAAATACTTTCATTTTAAAAGTTTAACAATAGTTAAAGCTTACAGCACCTGCCATTCCCACGTAGTCTCCCATCCAAGTACTAACCAGGCCCAAGCCTTCTTAGCTTCTGAGATCAGACAAGATTGGGCAATCTTCAGCTGGCATGTCTGTAAGCAAACTCTGCTTGAAAATCTTGGACTTTAAACAAAAGGGCTTTGAGAACATTATAAAGTGCGAAAACTCCCGCTTTACTATCAAATTATGATGGAGAAAAGGCAAAAAAAGCTAACAAAGCCATGTAAATACTTTCATTTTAAAAGTTTTTCAATAGTTAAAGCTTACAGCACCTGGTATTCCCAGGTAGTCTCCCATCCAAGTACTAACCAGGCCCAAGCCTTCTTAGCTTCTGAGATCAGACAAGATTGGGCATTCTTCAGCTGGTTTGTCCGTACACAAAGTCTTCTTGAAAATCTTGAACTTTAAACCAAAGAGGCTTGAACACATATCAAAGAGTGAAAACTCCCGCTTTACTGTCAAATTATGATGGAGAAAAGGCAAAAAAAGCTAACAAAGCCATGTAAATACTTTCATTTTAAAAGTTTTTCAATAGTTAAAGCTTACAGCACCTGGTATTCCCAGGTAGTCTCCCATCCAAGTACTAACCAGGCCCAAGCCTTCGTAGCTTCTGAGATAAGACAAGATTGGGCATTCTTCAGCTGGTTTGTCCGTACACAAAGTCTTCTTGAAAATCTTGAACTTTAAACCAAAGAGGCTTGAACACATATCAAAGAGTGAAAACTCCCGCTTTACTGTCAAATTATGATGGAGAAAAGGCAAAAAAAGCTAACAAAGCCATGTAAATACTTTCATTTTAAAAGTTTAACAATAGTTAAAGCTTACAGCACCTGGCATTCCCACGTAGTCTCCCATCCAAGTACTAACCAGGCCCAAGCCTTCTTAGCTTCTGAGATCAGACAAGATTGGGCAATCTTCAGCTGGCATGTCTGTAAGCAAACTCTGCTTGAAAATCTTGGACTTTAAACAAAAGGGCTTTGAAAACATTATAAAGTGCGAAAACTCCCGCTTTACTGTCAAATTATGATGGAGAAAAGGCAAAAAAAGCTAACAAAGCCATGTAAATACTTTCATTTTAAAAGTTTTTCAATAGTTAAAGCTTACAGCACCTGGTATTCCCAGGTAGTCTCCCATCCAAGTACTAACCAGGCCCAAGCCTTCTTAGCTTCTGAGATAAGACAAGATTGGGCATTCTTCAGCTGGTTTGTCCGTACACAAACTCTTCTTGAAAATCTTGAACTTTAAACCAAAGAGGCTTGAACACATATCAAAGAGTGAAAACTCCCGCTTTACTGTCAAATTATGATGGAGAAAAGGCAAAAAAAGCTAACAAAGCCATGTAAATACTTTCATTTTAAAAGTTTTTCAATAGTTAAAGCTTACAGCACCTGGTATTCCCAGGTAGTCTCCCATCCAAGTACTAACCAGGCCCAAGCCTTCTTAGCTTCTGAGATAAGACAAGATTGGGCATTCTTCAGCTGGTTTGTCCGTACACAAAGTCTTCTTGAAAATCTTGAACTTTAAACCAAAGAGGCTTGAACACATATCAAAGAGTGAAAACTCCCGCTTTACTGTCAAATTATGATGGAGAAAAGGCAAAAAAAGCTAACAAAGCCATGTAAATACTTTCATTTTAAAAGTTTAACAATAGTTAAAGCTTACAGCACCTGGCATTCCCACGTAGTCTCCCATCCAAGTACTAACCAGGCCCAAGCCTTCTTAGCTTCTGAGATCAGACAAGATTGGGCAATCTTCAGCTGGCATGTCTGTAAGCAAACTCTGCTTGAAAATCTTGGACTTTAAACAAAAGGGCTTTGAAAACATTATAAAGTGCGAAAACTCCCGCTTTACTGTCAAATTATGATGGAGAAAAGGCAAAAAAAGCTAACAAAGCCATGTAAATACTTTCATTTTAAAAGTTTTTCAATAGTTAAAGCTTACAGCACCTGGTATTCCCAGGTAGTCTCCCATCCAAGTACTAACCAGGCCCAAGCCTTCTTAGCTTCTGAGATCAGACAAGATTGGGCATTCTTCAGCTGGTTTGTCCGTACACAAACTCTTCTTGAAAATCTTGAACTTTAAACCAAAGAGGCTTGAACACATATCAAAGAGTGAAAACTCCCGCTTTACTGTCAAATTATGATGGAGAAAAGGCAAAAAAAGCTAACAAAGCCATGTAAATACTTTCATTTTAAAAGTTTTTCAATAGTTAAAGCATACAGCACTTGGTGTTCCCAGGTAGTCTGCCATCCAAGTACTAACCAGGCCCAAGCCTTCTTAGCTTCTGAGATCAGACAAGATTGGGCATCCATTAGCTGGTTTGTCCGTACACAAACTCTGCTTGAAAATCTTGAACTTTAAACCAAAAGTGCTTAGAAAACATTATAAAGTGTGAAAACTCCCGCTTTACTGTCAAATTATGATGGAGAAAAGGCAAAAAAAGCTAACAAAGCCATGTAAATACTTTCATTTTAAAAGTTTTTCAATATTGAAAATCTTAAACTTTAAACCAAAGGGGCTTGAACACATATCAAAGAGTGAAAACTCCCGCTTTACTGTCAAATTATGATGGAGAAAAGGCAAAAAGTTGGAGTGGTAAGCTTTTATTTGCAATACAACAAATAAAGTGCACACCTTCTAGAGGCAATGCAATACTGGGTCGATGAATGGAGCGGATGGAGCAGGCCCTATTGCCGACTCCCTGTTCTAAAAATCCTCTTAATATGACATATCAGATATTAAATTGACATCAGGGTGCGTAGCACCTGAAGGCCGAGGGCTGGAAAATCCCACCTAATCGATTCAGCTCCAAGCCTGTGAATGATCGTTGTAGAGCACACACAGACAAAGAAACCTGAAGAGAAGTTTAAAAAAAAAAAAAAAAAAAAAAAGAAAAAAAAGCGGGAAAATGTATCAAAGAAAGAAAATACCCCTTAACTTACTTAAAAAAAGCTAACAAAGCCATGTAAATACTTTCATTTTAAAAGTTTTTCAATAGTTAAAGCTTACAGCACCTGGTATTCCCAGGTAGTCTCCCATCCAAGTACTAACCAGGCCCAAGCCTTCTTAGCTTCTGAGATAAGACAAGATTGGGCATTCTTCAGCTGGTTTGTCCGTACACAAAGTCTTCTTGAAAATCTTGAACTTTAAACCAAAGAGGCTTGAACACATATCAAAGAGTGAAAACTCCCGCTTTACTGTCAAATTATGATGGAGAAAAGGCAAAAAAAGCTAACAAAGCCATGTAAATACTTTCATTTTAAAAGTTTTTCAATAGTTAAAGCTTACAGCACCTGGTATTCCCAGGTAGTCTCCCATCCAAGTACTAACCAGGCCCAAGCCTTCTTAGCTTCTGAGATCAAACAAGATTGGGCATTCTTCAGCTGGTTTGTCCGTACACAAACTCTGCTTGAAAATCTTGAACTTTAAACCAAAAGGGCTTGAACACATATCAAAGAGTGAAAACTCCCGCTTTACTGTCAAATTATGATGGAGAAAAAAGGCAAAAAGTTGGAGTGGTAAGCTTTTATTTGCAATACAACAAATAAAGTGCACACCTTCTAGAGGCAATGCAATACTGGGTCGATGAATGGAGCGGATGGAGCAGGCCCTATTGCCGACTCCCTGTTCTAAAAATCCGCTTAATATGACATATCAGATATTAAATTGACATCAGGGTGCGTAGCACCTGAAGGCCGAGGGCTGGAAAATCCCACCTAATCGATTCAGCTCCAAGCCTGTGAATGATCGTTGTAGAGCACACACAGACAAAGAAACCTGAAGAGAAGTTTAAAAAAAAAAAAAAAGAAAAAAGGCGGGAAAACGTATCAAAGAAAGAAAATACCCCTTAACTTACTTAAAAAAAGGTAACAAAGTGATGTAAATACTTTCATTTTAAAAGTTTAACAATAGTTAAAGCTTACAGCACCTGCCATTCCCACGTAGTCTCCCATCCAAGTACTAACCAGGCCCAAGCCTTCTTAGCTTCTGAGATCAGACAAGATTGGGCAATCTTCAGCTGGCATGTCTGTAAGCAAACTCTGCTTGAAAATCTTGGACTTTAAACAAAAGGGCTTTGAGAACATTATAAAGTGCGAAAACTCCCGCTTTACTATCAAATTATGATGGAGAAAAGGCAAAAAAAGCTAACAAAGCCATGTAAATACTTTCATTTTAAAAGTTTTTCAATAGTTAAAGCTTACAGCACCTGGTATTCCCAGGTAGTCTCCCATCCAAGTACTAACCAGGCCCAAGCCTTCTTAGCTTCTGAGATCAGACAAGATTGGGCATTCTTCAGCTGGTTTGTCCGTACACAAAGTCTTCTTGAAAATCTTGAACTTTAAACCAAAGAGGCTTGAACACATATCAAAGAGTGAAAACTCCCGCTTTACTGTCAAATTATGATGGAGAAAAGGCAAAAAAAGCTAACAAAGCCATGTAAATACTTTCATTTTAAAAGTTTTTCAATAGTTAAAGCTTACAGCACCTGGTATTCCCAGGTAGTCTCCCATCCAAGTACTAACCAGGCCCAAGCCTTCTTAGCTTCTGAGATAAGACAAGATTGGGCATTCTTCAGCTGGTTTGTCCGTACACAAAGTCTTCTTGAAAATCTTGAACTTTAAACCAAAGAGGCTTGAACACATATCAAAGAGTGAAAACTCCCGCTTTACTGTCAAATTATGATGGAGAAAAGGCAAAAAAAGCTAACAAAGCCATGTAAATACTTTCATTTTAAAAGTTTAACAATAGTTAAAGCTTACAGCACCTGGCATTCCCACGTAGTCTCCCATCCAAGTACTAACCAGGCCCAAGCCTTCTTAGCTTCTGAGATCAGACAAGATTGGGCAATCTTCAGCTGGCATGTCTGTAAGCAAACTCTGCTTGAAAATCTTGGACTTTAAACAAAAGGGCTTTGAAAACATTATAAAGTGCGAAAACTCCCGCTTTACTGTCAAATTATGATGGAGAAAAGGCAAAAAAAGCTAACAAAGCCATGTAAATACTTTCATTTTAAAAGTTTTTCAATAGTTAAAGCTTACAGCACCTGGTATTCCCAGGTAGTCTCCCATCCAAGTACTAACCAGGCCCAAGCCTTCTTAGCTTCTGAGATAAGACAAGATTGGGCATTCTTCAGCTGGTTTGTCCGTACACAAAGTCTTCTTGAAAATCTTGAACTTTAAACCAAAGAGGCTTGAACACATATCAAAGAGTGAAAACTCCCGCTTTACTGTCAAATTATGATGGAGAAAAGGCAAAAAAAGCTAACAAAGCCATGTAAATACTTTCATTTTAAAAGTTTTTCAATAGTTAAAGCTTACAGCACCTGGTATTCCCAGGTAGTCTCCCATCCAAGTACTAACCAGGCCCAAGCCTTCTTAGCTTCTGAGATAAGACAAGATTGGGCATTCTTCAGCTGGTTTGTCCGTACACAAAGTCTTCTTGAAAATCTTGAACTTTAAACCAAAGAGGCTTGAACACATATCAAAGAGTGAAAACTCCCGCTTTACTGTCAAATTATGATGGAGAAAAGGCAAAAAAAGCTAACAAAGCCATGTAAATACTTTCATTTTAAAAGTTTAACAATAGTTAAAGCTTACAGCACCTGGCATTCCCACGTAGTCTCCCATCCAAGTACTAACCAGGCCCAAGCCTTCTTAGCTTCTGAGATCAGACAAGATTGGGCAATCTTCAGCTGGCATGTCTGTAAGCAAACTCTGCTTGAAAATCTTGGACTTTAAACAAAAGGGCTTTGAAAACATTATAAAGTGCGAAAACTCCCGCTTTACTGTCAAATTATGATGGAGAAAAGGCAAAAAAAGCTAACAAAGCCATGTAAATACTTTCATTTTAAAAGTTTTTCAATAGTTAAAGCTTACAGCACCTGGTATTCCCAGGTAGTCTCCCATCCAAGTACTAACCAGGCCCAAGCCTTCTTAGCTTCTGAGATCAGACAAGATTGGGCATTCTTCAGCTGGTTTGTCCGTACACAAAGTCTTCTTGAAAATCTTGAACTTTAAACCAAAGAGGCTTGAACACATATCAAAGAGTGAAAACTCCCGCTTTACTGTCAAATTATGATGGAGAAAAGGCAAAAAAAGCTAACAAAGCCATGTAAATACTTTCATTTTAAAAGTTTTTCAATAGTTAAAGCATACAGCACTTGGTGTTCCCAGGTAGTCTGCCATCCAAGTACTAACCAGGCCCAAGCCTTCTTAGCTTCTGAGATCAGACAAGATTGGGCATCCATTAGCTGGTTTGTCCGTACACAAACTCTGCTTGAAAATCTTGAACTTTAAACCAAAAGTGCTTAGAAAACATTATAAAGTGTGAAAACTCCCGCTTTACTGTCAAATTATGATGGAGAAAAGGCAAAAAAAGCTAACAAAGCCATGTAAATACTTTCATTTTAAAAGTTTTTCAATATTGAAAATCTTAAACTTTAAACCAAAGGGGCTTGAACACATATCAAAGAGTGAAAACTCCCGCTTTACTGTCAAATTATGATGGAGAAAAGGCAAAAAGTTGGAGTGGTAAGCTTTTATTTGCAATACAACAAATAAAGTGCACACCTTCTAGAGGCAATGCAATACTGGGTCGATGAATGGAGCGGATGGAGCAGGCCCTATTGCCGACTCCCTGTTCTAAAAATCCGCTTAATATGACATATCAGATATTAAATTGACATCAGGGTGCGTAGCACCTGAAGGCCGAGGGCTGGAAAATCCCACCTAATCGATTCAGCTCCAAGCCTGTGAATGATCGTTGTAGAGCACACACAGACAAAGAAACCTGAAGAGAAGTTTAAAAAAAAAAAAAAAAAAAAAAAAGAAAAAAAGCGGGAAAATGTATCAAAGAAAGAAAATACCCCTTAACTTACTTAAAAAAAGCTAACAAAGCCATGTAAATACTTTCATTTTAAAAGTTTTTCAATAGTTAAAGCTTACAGCACCTGGTATTCCCAGGTAGTCTCCCATCCAAGTACTAACCAGGCCCAAGCCTTCTTAGCTTCTGAGATAAGACAAGATTGGGCATTCTTCAGCTGGTTTGTCCGTACACAAAGTCTTCTTGAAAATCTTGAACTTTAAACCAAAGAGGCTTGAACACATATCAAAGAGTGAAAACTCCCGCTTTACTGTCAAATTATGATGGAGAAAAGGCAAAAAAAGCTAACAAAGCCATGTAAATACTTTCATTTTAAAAGTTTTTCAATAGTTAAAGCTTACAGCACCTGGTATTCCCAGGTAGTCTCCCATCCAAGTACTAACCAGGCCCAAGCCTTCTTAGCTTCTGAGATCAAACAAGATTGGGCATTCTTCAGCTGGTTTGTGCGTACACAAACTCTGCTTGAAAATCTTGAACTTTAAACCAAAAGGGCTTGAACACATATCAAATAGTGAAAACTCCCGCTTTACTGTCAAATTATGATGGAGAAAAAAGGCAAAAAGTTGGAGTGGTAAGCTTTTATTTGCAATACAACAAATAAAGTGCACACCTTCTAGAGGCAATGCAATACTGGGTCGATGAATGGAGCGGATGGAGCAGGCCCTATTGCCGACTCCCTGTTCTAAAAATCCGCTTAATATGACATATCAGATATTAAATTGACATCAGGGTGCGTAGCACCTGAAGGCCGAGGGCTGGAAAATCCCACCTAATCGATTCAGCTCCAAGCCTGTGAATGATCGTTGTAGAGCACACACAGACAAAGAAACCTGAAGAGAAGTTTAAAAAAAAAAAAAAGAAAAAAGGCGGGAAAACGTATCAAAGAAAGAAAATACCCCTTAACTTACTTAAAAAAAGGTAACAAAGTGATGTAAATACTTTCATTTTAAAAGTTTAACAATAGTTAAAGCTTACAGCACCTGCCATTCCCACGTAGTCTCCCATCCAAGTACTAACCAGGCCCAAGCCTTCTTAGCTTCTGAGATCAGACAAGATTGGGCAATCTTCAGCTGGCATGCCTGTAAGCAAACTCTGCTTGAAAATCTTGGACTTTAAACAAAAGGGCTTTGAAAACATTATAAAGTGCGAAAACTCCCGCTTTACTGTCAAATTATGATGGAGAAAAGGCAAAAAAAGCTAACAAAGCCATGTAAATACTTTCATTTTAAAAGTTTTTCAATAGTTAAAGCATACAGCACTTGGTATTCCCAGGTAGTCTCCCATCCAAGTACTAACCAGGCCCAAGCCTTCTTAGCTTCTGAGATCAGACAAGATTGGGCATTCATTAGCTGGTTTGTCCGTACACAAACTCTGCTTGAAAATCTTGAACTTTAAACCAAAAGTGCTTAGAAAACATTATAAAGTGCGAAAACTCCCGCTTTACTGTCAAATTATGATGGAGAAAAGGAAAAAAAAGCTAACAAAGCCATGTAAATACTTTCATTTTAAAAGTTTTTCAATAGTTAAAGCTTACAGCACCTGGTATTCCCAGGTAGTCTCCCATCCAAGTACTAACCAGGCCCAAGCCTTCTTAGCTTCTGAGATAAGACAAGATTGTCCGTACACAAAGTCTTCTTGAAAATCTTGAACTTTAAACCAAAGAGGCTTGAACACATGTAAATACTTTCATTTTAAAAGTTTAACAATAGTTAAAGCTTACAGCACCTGGCATTCCCACGTAGTCTCCCATCCAAGTACTAACCAGGCCCAAGCCTTCTTAGCTTCTGAGATCAGACAAGTTTGGGCAATCTTCAGCTGGCATGTCTGTAAGCAAACTCTGCTTGAAAATCTTGGACTTTAAACAAAAGGGCTTTGAGAACATTATAAAGTGCGAAAACTCCCGCTTTACTATCAAATTATGATGGAGAAAAGGCAAAAAAAGCTAACAAAGCCATGTAAATACTTTCATTTTAAAAGTTTTTCAATAGTTAAAGCTTACAGCACCTGGTATTCCCAGGTAGTCTCCCATCCAAGTACTAACCAGGCCCAAGCCTTCTTAGCTTCTGAGATCAGACAAGATTGGGCATTCTTCAGCTGGTTTGTCCGTACACAAACTCTGCTTGAAAATCTTAAACTTTAAACCAAAGGGGCTTGAACACATATCAAAGAGTGAAAACTCCCGCTTTACTGTCAAATTATGATGGAGAAAAGGCAAAAAGTTGGAGTGGTAAGCTTTTATTTGCAATACAACAAATAAAGTGCACACCTTCTAGAAATTGTAAGGTTCCCGGCAGGACCAGGCCTGTCCCAGCAGGGGACATCCTGACACCTCAGAAAAACCACGAGAACCAGGAAACGTAATCGATCCCACAGACTATTCTCTACCAAATGGTCACAAGATCAAAGATTGACCCCCACGGACAATTATTACCAAATGGTCACGAGAACGGGTGGATGAGATCTCTCCCACAGATTCATCATCCTGAGGATGGCGGGAAAGCCCCTCTCACCTCTGGGGGAAGCAGAAAGGTTCCTTGAGTGTTTAACTTGAGTACAATATATATATGGAGGTATCATGACAATACATGCGTGTTTAGATTGATTTTCATTGGCTCAATGTCCCCTGTCACATAAATTAAACAGATATAAGATACAACAAATATGTTATTACTAAAACCAAATCATAAACAACATCAAAGATCTCCAACACTTGAGGGGGTCGTATAGTGACCCCCCCAAAGTGACCCAGATCGAGGATACAAAAGGGAAGGTGACATGCCGTTCTAGGAGTTACTGCATTCAGGTTCTCCCACACATGCGATGGTTTTAAGAGCTCTGCTACCTGTTCTTTAATCCAGCGCTGTGTGTAACATCTGTTGGGTATGTTGGATTGATTTTCATTCTATCATTCTATTTTGTTTTGGACAATTAAGGAACTGCATTTACTATATCTGTAGAACTGTGAAGATTATGTGTCATAATAAATGTAACTATTGATATCCTTAATCTCCAGTCTTGTTATAGAATATTCTGTCAACTAAAGTTGTTGGTCATAGGGGGAACTTTCTGATCGTATGGCAACACGCCAGATTTATGTATGTTTAAAGAACTTCTTGATCCTATAGCACGTAAGTAGGTATTTTATGTGAACCGTAGAGAGTTCCTTTTCTCCTACCCCTGGTGTGATCAGCCTGTCAGTCGGTGCAAATCCGCATGGTAGAAAGTTATTTTATTAATTATACTTGATCTATTAACTGGCCACTGTTTTGCTGATCAAGATTCGTTAAGTCAATGCAAATTTGCAGAGTCTTTAGTTCTCCCTGACTTTATAAATTATTCAGTCCCTATTGTCCTCTTCATTCCAACTACCCATCTAAAGTGAATAGTCTTGGTAGTTATATTGGAGTCAGATTATACAGATCTAAGACTATTTATCCGGTTGATAAATAAATTAGTTTTGTAGATTCGTTATTTTATTTTGCGTCATAAAACGTCATACACGTTAAACCCTTCACCGTCGTATCAGGTTCCGTTATTGGGCTGATAGGCGGGTTTTACAGTTGGTGATCCCGACGTGATCTTGCGGCCTCGCAAGAACGTGACGTGTTTTTGACACATCCAACACCTGGAACTACGAAGCAGAGTGACCAGTTTCCGGACTGACTGTAAACATCGCGAGACATGAGGTTTGAAATCCTTCTCTGCCTACTGCAATTCTGGTGAGTACGTCGTTTTTATTTATCAGCGTTTAAGTGAAAGAAAAATACACCACATATATACACATTTATAGAACGGGTCGACATACCCAGTGACAGACCAGAGACCGTAGAAATCTGGTAGTAATTAAACCTTTAGACACCAAAACATGACTAGCCAGACACAGCATTACACGGACCCAACTGCAGAGGTGATGAACGCGCTTGGCCAATATTTAAAGACCACCCTACTACTGCTTAACAAAAAGGGCCTAGATGTTAATGCCAGTAATGACCAGCTTCTAGACTGGTATGAAGCATGCGGACGTACATTATTATCAAAACGTAAATTCCGTAAAATCCCCGCCGCCCTTGTTTATTTAATTCATTTGAATGACATAAGAACTCAGGCCGAACGCGATCGAACTGTTGCCCGTTTTAGAGAAATAGGAGAAAGCCGCGACCAGGAGCTGACGAGCCTTAAAGCTCAGGTAGATGCGATCGCTTACGATAAACAAAGGTGGGCGCGGGACATGGAAGAAACACAGAGACACATAGCCGCGCTCCAGGTTAAACTGGAACGCGCTCAGGAATACTCGACCGCTCTAGAAGACTGTTGTAGTAACGTGGGAATCCCTATTGCTGCTATTCGACAGGCCAACTCCGATGCACCTGAGTCATATGACTCTAGTGAGGACGAAGAATGTTTCATGGCAAATAACGAGTCCGAGGAGTTATTGCCTTTAGAGGAGGCTCGCAGTCGACCTCCCACAGTAACACGTTCCTTAACAACACGTTGCACAAATGTGCATAAACCATCCAAAAATGAATCATACTGTCCAAACCGACCGACCAAATCTAAACACAGCCCTGTGATAACCCGATCAAAGTCAAGTTCAGCACAACACAAACCAGCAAATGTTGCAGTATTAAAAACCATGACAAATGCTGAAGATGCTGTAACTACCGTAAGCCGCCCTTTAACTTGCGATGAAGCAGCTAGACACAAAGAAGCTGTGGGGATGATGCCTAGAAGGGGACCATTCCAACCATATTGGGACAACTTAATGCTGCAAGCCAGCGTCTATAAATTGGAATTAAGAGACGTGTGGCAAGTAATTCTACTCACTATCCCTTCTGAGATAAGACCTAAAATGTCTGAAGGACTAAGATCAGGATCCATTCTCGTTAAGGAGGATGATGAAACAGATACAGCTGTATATGAACGCTTACGGAAAGCGGTGCTGGAAGTAAGAGGTCCAACACCTACATCATGGGACAAAATTCTCGAAGTTAAGCAAACATCCAATGAATCATTCAAGACATACGCTGAACGCATGTGGGTCTCATTTCAGGAATACTCTGGCCACGAACAAGTAGACCGCGATAATGAAACACTGCTGCAATTTTTAAAAAATAATGCCGGACCTCACGTTCAACAAGCTCTTGACCACGGCGTCAACCCACCACAGAACACATACTGGTCTCTGATTGAATGGGCATCTAAAATAGAATGCAGAGCAAGAAATAAGTCTCAGACCATCGCTGCAACACAGTGGGTAGCAGAAGGTCAGGGGTCACGGGACCCCGCATGTGTCCACTGTCAACAGAATACACACCCGTCCCATAAGTGCTGGAAGCTTAGAAACAGACGCATTAACTCCCGGCGTCCCAACTCAGGCCATAATGACGGTTGGATATTAAAACAAATACAGCGGTTATTTGACGAAAGACATAACGTTGCAGAAGAACGCAGAACACGTGATGACCTCTTACAGCACGTAGCAGCCATAACCCGCCCCCATACCACATCCCAATAGGGATGCGCGGCCTCCACAACGATCGGGAACATTATATCCAGCGGAAACCGTATCAAAATACGAGCAAGTCTTGGAGGCCGACTAGTCGATGTACTCGTTGATACTGGTGCTGCATGCTCCTGCACTAACATTAAGTTACCCCTCACTGATCAAACAATCCAAATTAAGGGAATAGGAGACACACTCATGACTGCAACCCAAACAGAGCTGGTAACACTCGACCTTGGCATAGCTGTGGTAAACACACGGTTTTGGTATTTACCAGACAACAGTGAGGGAACTGTGTTGGGTATGGACATTATGCAAAAACATGGTTTTGTGATTCGATGTTTAGAAAAACAGATTGAAATAAAGTTGAATAAAACTACGAAACCTCGGCTAGCACAAACCATTGGGTGCGTCATGTCCATGTCCATCACAGATCCTTGCCAAGGTATATATGAGAAACACAGCAACATATGGGCCACTCATGAACATGATTGCGGAAATGTGAATTTTGAGGTAGCCATTAAGGGCAACCCACCTCCACCCCAGAAACAGTACCGCATTAAACCAGAAGCGGAAGCTGCAGTGCACGAAATTGTACAAGAACTTGAGGTGAGAGGAATCATTCGTCGATGCAGTTCTACCACTAATTCTCCGTGTCTACCCGTACCGAAACCAAATGGGAAGTGGCGACTATGCATTGACTACCAACGGCTAAATAAAGTATTACCCAAGGTGACACCAATCGTAGCGAACCCATCCACACTCCTTTCCCAAATACCTGCTGAAGCATGTTGGTTCACGGTACTAGACATTAAAAATGGATTTTGGTCACTCCGGGTTAAACCGGAGGACCAGTGGAAATTAGCCTTCACGGTAAAACATATCCAATACACTTGGACGCGCATGCCCCAGGGTCTCCACAACAGCCCTGCGATCTTTCACCGAGCTGTGGCCGATGTCCTCAAACCCTTCTTGGATACAGGCAATGTGATCCACTACGTGGATGACATTTTAATTGCCACAGGGGGGTCCATTGATGAGCATCTGCAACAACTCGACTGCGTAATTCAGACATTAGGAGATGCTGGATTTAAACTAAACAAAGATAAGGCACAAATCGCACAAAAAAAGGTTCAATATCTCGGATACACTTTAACACAAAATCACCGCTCATTAACTGAGAATAGGCGAAAATGCATTGCTGAACTGCCTCGTCCACACACATTGAATGCACTTCAGAAAGTTCTGGGCACCGCCAACTATTTACGAGAATTCATCCCTAATTTTGCAGGAACAGCCAGGTCTCTATACACCTTACTCAAAGGAAACAAAAAACCAAATGATGTTTTAAACTGGACAGAGGAACACGAACAAGCCTTTACCGATTTAAAACAACGTTTATGCTCAGCCCCAGCGTTAAAGCTGCCCGACCCGTCAAAGTCATTCCACATACAGGCCGATATACATGACAATGTTGTTTGTGGTGTTTTAGCTCAGGAGCACGGAGGTTCATTACTGCCAGTAGCATACTACAGTAGGAAAAAGTCCCCAGTCGAACAAGGATTTGATTCGTGTACACAGCATGTTTTGGCAATGCATTGGATGCTAGCAATCACAGAACCTATTGTAGGATTCCAACCGATTGTCTTTCACACATTGCACACACCTGTACAGATGCTGCTACAAGGTCGAATTAAAGGCGTATCCTCACAGAGGATGGCACGATGGCTGGCAGACATTCAATCACGTGACATCACAACGACACATCAGCGCATACTACCACATTTACTTGGGGACATTGAGGGTCAGCCGCACACATGTGAGCTGGATCCGGAAATAGAAAGTCCGGTACGAGACCGCGAACTTTCAAACCAGACACGAGTGTACATTGACGGCTCCCGTTTTGGGGAAGATGGAAAATTTTACACTGGCTGTGCGATCTGGACCCCTCAATGCCCCAACATAAACACGACCCAGAAATCATTATTCAAATTGCCACCCAACATGTCCGCACAGGAGGCAGAGCTTATAGCTCTACTTGAAGCACTGAAAGCACACCCTGAGCCATTATGCATATACACCGACAGTCGATACGCTTTTGGTACAGTACATGATTACATGACCCAATGGCAGCTCCGCAACTTCCTCACCTCTGCAGGCACTCCAATCAAACATGCCCAAACTATACAGATGATTTGGAAATTAATTAATACCCGTGCACATTCCATATCTGTCATCAAAGTACGTGCACACATAACAAAAAACCCTGACATACATGAACAAAACAACAATATTGCCGACAAACTAGCCAAAACTGCAGCAAAGACTGGCGATGAGTGGCACAGAGACATGACAGACGCTCCTGCTGTAAGCGTGATCCAGGTTCAACCCATTGATTTAAAACAATATCAGAAAGATCTATGGACTTCCGATGGAGAACTTATGTCACACTTACAGCAGGACCAACTAGTCGCCATCCAGGATGGAATCATCCTTAGAGAACAAAAATATGTTGTTCCTGAGGCCCTTCAAAAACCCATTATCAAGATGTACCATGAATATGCCCACACATCTGCAGAAAAAACGGTACAACTTATTAATAGGTATTTTTGGTGGACACAGATGACATCCGATGTCATGAGCTGGTGTGATTCATGTCTGGTGTGTGCAGCAGTAAATCAAGGAAAAACAGGTCGCACTAACCTCCGTAGACCTGCCCAACCAAAGGGACCCTGGGAATCTCTCCAAGTAGACTTCATTGGTCCGCTCCCAAGTGCCAAGGGGGGATACCGATATTGTCTTATAATCATCGATAAATTCTCAAAGTGGGTTGAAGCAATTCCTACTCGCAATAATTCAGCAAATACTGTGGCACGAGTGTTTGCGAACCAAATCATCCCACTCTGGGGAACACCTATTCAAATTGAATCTGACCAAGGAACCCATTTCACTGGACAGGTAATGAAAGACCTATGCAAGATGTTATGCATAAAACAGAAATTTCATATACCATACCGACCACAAAGCTCTGGGATGGTGGAACGAGTAAATCGCACCATCAAGGAAAGCATAACAAAACAAATCATACAGAAAAATAACAAGTGGACCGATGCACTGCCCACAGTTTTAAGCGTACTACGGGCATCACCATCTAAAGCCACTGGCATCAGCCCATTTGAACTGATGACAGGCCGAGTCATGAAACTTCCCATTGACCCAACAATCTCCCCAACAGAACTGGCACATCTTGTGGTCTCAAAACAACAGACTGTTTTGCTCCAGTTGCAGGAACGTTTAAAAGTGCTACATTCTCATGCAACATTGAAACAACAACAATCTGATCTGACCAATGATGCTCAGTTTAATCCTACCTCTGAAGTCACATTTGCAGAAGGGGATTTAATCATGGTACGCGTTTTTGTAAAACAAAACGTTTTTGCTCCTAGGTGGCATGGTCCTTACGAGATTAAAGCTGTGTGTAACAGCTGTGTGGCCATCAGTATCCGAAGGAAGTTAAAGTGGTACCATATGACCCAGTGCAAACGATTCAGAGGGCAAACGGGAACATAATCCTTTCTATCTCCTCTTCAGGAAAACCACTGCCATCCCATGGACCCCGGATACGCGGAAGGTTTCTGAATCCACATGCATCAAGCTAGGACAGCGAGTCCAGCTCATACACAACTTAGACTGTGGGAGATGGGTATGGAAACTTTTTAAGGGGTCAGACACACCTCACATCACAATTTTACCTAGGGTATCAGTTTCATGGCCCCCCGGTGTAGCACCGGAACCAAATTGCACACGCAAAATATGTTGTAAGACAGGATCCACCCATCTCCCGACATCCAGAATAATAGGACACACACTTAATAATCCCACACAATTTCGAAATACAACTGCCTGGTATAGGCTTAAGGCAATAGCAGACTCAAATATCGGTAGTATGCACATAATGCACCACCAAGATAATAATGGACGAGATCCAAAAAAATGCTATAACATCAAGGATCTTGAACCTGCATCGTATCGATGCAGACACACAGAACCACACAACCACACACACATAGGGTATACAGAACTGCTATTTAACTTAACTTCCCCTACAACTGAAGACAATAGACCGAGAGCTTTTGTTTGGACCAGTCGGAGAGAAGGAACCTACTGTGTAGGAAAATGCAAATCCAACCTCAATACATTTACTAACCCTCAAAATTGCTCATGGACATCAAATTATTGCATAACTCTCACCACTTGTGGCTATCGCAAACCCTCACAATGTCCCAAGTTACATCCCATCCCTCCAGGCGGACTCATCAGAGGGAATATTAATAAGACACTACTACATGATGTAAATCTTGTCATGACACATGTCAGTTACAACATATCTAACATCTTATCTGCATATGTAACTCATTGTGATGACGATGATAAAACCTACACATGGTTGCAGACACGTATCGATGATCTAGTTTCTGATTACAAAAGTAGATTGGCTGTTCAAACACCACCCACACGAAACAAACGGGATCTATTCAGTGAAGTCACTGGTCTTTTTGGCTCAGTGAACTCCATTAAAAATACATACAAAATCACTGGACAATCTCAGTATCTTGCATGGCTGACAAACCAAATCGCTACAGGATTCCAACACATCACGAATAGCAACGAAAACATAATTAAAGCAGTTAAATCAGAGGCCCAAACACTTTTGACCATTAGCCGCTCACTTTTTAATCAAACTAAAACAATTGAACGTGACTTGGCATGCAGAACATATGCCCAAGATTTATTCACAACAGCCAGACAAGAAATATTGGACCTTCGACTCCGAAAAACTCCCAGACATGCCTTAAATGATTTAATCAACATCCTAGATTTGCATAGGTGGTTTACATCTGACAAAATGAAGATTATTAATTATTCTGAACTGTTGTCTACACTTATGCTATATACTGGAAAAGAATGTATTGGATGCATAGGATTTTTTGTTACCTTCCCTTTGATACATCCTGACCAAGTATATCCAAATTCGACCACCATTCGTTCAATTGGCACCGTAGTCAAAGACCAGGTGATAAAATGGGACCAACTCATGGGGTACATGACATCCAAAGGAACCGAGATCTTATTTACCACACGCACGTGTTGTCATGAGACATCCAGTTATGTAATTTGTGTTTGTAACACTTTGCAGCCATTCGCATATAATGATACTAGACTCATCAGTGTACAGTCATTACATGGTTACTCAGATGCTGTCCAAGTATCTCACACGCAATGGTGTGTCGTCAGCGAAATGACTTCCTTCTCATATGGAGGTCTAACGTGTCCTACCAACCACACCTTCTGCCTTGAGATATCTGAGGATTTCTCCATGGGACAGCTAAACATTCTTGGCAGAACAGCACTGGAGGTTGATGTGTCACCCTGGTGGGATGACACATTCTACGAGCAAGGAATCCACGCCCTGGCAGAGACAATGAACTTGGTGCAACAGACAATTCAGGAAACTGAATACCACCTCAATCAGGCACAGGTGGAAGTCAACATGGCCAAGAAGACGACCAGAATCTTGTCAAGCTCCTCCACTCGTTCGGCAAAGGATGCCTACACATGGTGGGACTGGGTGTTTCGTGGATGTGTCATCAGCAGTGCATTAATTTTCACCTTCTCACTGGTACAGTGCTGTTACTTTCACAGTGTACTCAGGACCCTACACTCAACAACCAGGGCAGCCTTTATTCTTAACCCCCTACAGCTACCTACATCTCAAAGACCCTGAGAAGAGACGCTAACCCTGCCAGACCACCACGGTGACCCCTTGTGGACTATGCTTCAATTGCCCCACGGGGTCAAGGGGGGAATTGTAAGGTTCCCGGCAGGACCAGGCCTGTCCCAGCAGGGGACATCCTGACACCTCAGAAAAACCACGAGAACCAGGAAACGTAATCGATCCCACAGACTATTCTCTACCAAATGGTCACAAGATCAAAGATTGACCCCCACGGACAATTATTACCAAATGGTCACGAGAACGGGTGGATGAGATCTCTCCCACAGATTCATCATCCTGAGGATGGCGGGAAAGCCCCTCTCACCTCTGGGGGAAGCAGAAAGGTTCCTTGAGTGTTTAACTTGAGTACAATATATATATGGAGGTATCATGACAATACATGCGTGTTTAGATTGATTTTCATTGGCTCAATGTCCCCTGTCACATAAATTAAACAGATATAAGATACAACAAATATGTTATTACTAAAACCAAATCATAAACAACATCAAAGATCTCCAACACTTGAGGGGGTCGTATAGTGACCCCCCCAAAGTGACCCAGATCGAGGATACAAAAGGGAAGGTGACATGCCGTTCTAGGAGTTACTGCATTCAGGTTCTCCCACACATGCGATGGTTTTAAGAGCTCTGCTACCTGTTCTTTAATCCAGCGCTGTGTGTAACATCTGTTGGGTATGTTGGATTGATTTTCATTCTATCATTCTATTTTGTTTTGGACAATTAAGGAACTGCATTTACTATATCTGTAGAACTGTGAAGATTATGTGTCATAATAAATGTAACTATTGATATCCTTAATCTCCAGTCTTGTTATAGAATATTCTGTCAACTAAAGTTGTTGGTCATAGGGGGAACTTTCTGATCGTATGGCAACACGCCAGATTTATGTATGTTTAAAGAACTTCTTGATCCTATAGCACGTAAGTAGGTATTTTATGTGAACCGTAGAGAGTTCCTTTTCTCCTACCCCTGGTGTGATCAGCCTGTCAGTCGGTGCAAATCCGCATGGTAGAAAGTTATTTTATTAATTATACTTGATCTATTAACTGGCCACTGTTTTGCTGATCAAGATTCGTTAAGTCAATGCAAATTTGCAGAGTCTTTAGTTCTCCCTGACTTTATAAATTATTCAGTCCCTATTGTCCTCTTCATTCCAACTACCCATCTAAAGTGAATAGTCTTGGTAGTTATATTGGAGTCAGATTATACAGATCTAAGACTATTTATCCGGTTGATAAATAAATTAGTTTTGTAGATTCGTTATTTTATTTTGCGTCATAAAACGTCATACACGTTAAACCCTTCACCGTCGTATCAGGTTCCGTTATTGGGCTGATAGGCGGGTTTTACACCTTCTAGAGGCAATGCAATACTGGGTCGATGAATGGAGCGGATGGAGCAGGCCCTATTGCCGACTCCCTGTTCTAAAAATCCGCTTAATATGACATATCAGATATTAAATTGACATCAGGGTGCGTAGCACCTGAAGGCCGAGGGCTGGAAAATCCCACCTAATCGATTCAGCTCCAAGCCTGTGAATGATCGTTGTAGAGCACACACAGACAAAGAAACCTGAAGAGAAGTTTAAAAAAAAAAAAAGAAAAAAAGCGGGAAAACGTATCAAAGAAAGAAAATACCCCTTAACTTACTTAAAAAAAGGTAACAAAGTGATGTAAATACTTTCATTTTAAAAGTTTAACAATAGTTAAAGCTTACAGCACCTGCCATTCCCACGTAGTCTCCCATCCAAGTACTAACCAGGCCCAAGCCTTCTTAGCTTCTGAGATCAGACAAGATTGGGCAATCTTCAGCTGGCATGTCTGTAAGCAAACTCTGCTTGAAAATCTTGGACTTTAAACAAAAGGGCTTTGAAAACATTATAAAGTGCGAAAACTCCCGCTTTACTGTCAAATTATGATGGAGAAAAGGCAAAAAAAGCTAACAAAGCCATGTAAATACTTTCATTTTAAAAGTTTTTCAATAGTTAAAGCATACAGCACTTGGTATTCCCAGGTAGTCTCCCATCCAAGTACTAACCAGGCCCAAGCCTTCTTAGCTTCTGAGATCAGACAAGATTGGGCATTCATTAGCTGGTTTGTCCGTACACAAACTCTGCTTGAAAATCTTGAACTTTAAACCAAAAGTGCTTAGAAAACATTATAAAGTGCGAAAACTCCCGCTTTACTGTCAAATTATGATGGAGAAAAGGCAAAAAAAGCTAACAAAGCCATGTAAATACTTTCATTTTAAAAGTTTTTCAATAGTTAAAGCTTACAGCACCTGGTATTCCCAGGTAGTCTCCCATCCAAGTACTAACCAGGCCCAAGCCTTCTTAGCTTCTGAGACAAGACAAGATTGGGCATTCTTCAGCTGGTTTGTCCGTACACAAAGTCTTCTTGAAAATCTTGAACTTTAAACCAAAGAGGCTTGAACACATATCAAAGAGTGAAAACTCCCGCTTTACTGTCAAATTATGATGGAGAAAAGGCAAAAAAAGCTAACAAAGCCATGTAAATACTTTCATTTTAAAAGTTTTTCAATAGTTAAAGCTTACAGCACCTGGTATTCCCAGGTAGTCTCCCATCCAAGTACTAACCAGGCCCAAGCCTTCTTAGCTTCTGAGATAAGACAAGATTGGGCATTCTTCAGCTGGTTTGTCCGTACACAAAGTCTTCTTGAAAATCTTGAACTTTAAACCAAAGAGGCTTGAACACATATCAAAGAGTGAAAACTCCCACTTTACTGTCAAATTATGATGGAGAAAAGGCAAAAAAAGCTAACAAAGCCATGTAAATACTTTCATTTTAAAAGTTTAACAATAGTTAAAGCTTACAGCACCTGGCATTCCCACGTAGTCTCCCATCCAAGTACTAACCAGGCCCAAGCCTTCTTAGCTTCTGAGATCAGACAAGATTGGGCAATCTTCAGCTGGCATGTCTGTAAGCAAACTCTGCTTGAAAATCTTGGACTTTAAACAAAAGGGCTTTGAAAACATTATAAAGTGCGAAAACTCCCGCTTTACTGTCAAATTATGATGGAGAAAAGGCAAAAAAAGCTAACAAAGCCATGTAAATACTTTCATTTTAAAAGTTTTTCAATAGTTAAAGCTTACAGCACCTGGTATTCCCAGGTAGTCTCCCATCCAAGTACTAACCAGGCCCAAGCCTTCTTAGCTTCTGAGATAAGACAAGATTGGGCATTCTTCAGCTGGTTTGTCCGTACACAAAGTCTTCTTGAAAATCTTGAACTTTAAACCAAAGAGGCTTGAACACATATCAAAGAGTGAAAACTCCCGCTTTACTGTCAAATTATGATGGAGAAAAGGCAAAAAAAGCTAACAAAGCCATGTAAATACTTTCATTTTAAAAGTTTTTCAATAGTTAAAGCATACAGCACCTTGGTAGTTCCCAGGTAGTCTGCCCATCCAAGTACTAACCAGGCCCAAGCCTTCTTAGCTTCTGAGATCAGACAAGATTGGGCATCCATTAGCTGGTTTGTCCGTACACAAACTCTGCTTGAAAATCTTGAACTTTAAACCAAAAGTGCTTAGAAACATTATAAAGTGTGAAAACTCCCGCTTTACTGTCAAATTATGATGGAGAAAAGGCAAAAAAAGCTAACAAAGCCATGTAAATACTTTCATTTTAAAAGTTTTTCAATAGTTAAAGCTTACAGCACCTGGTATTCCCAGGTAGTCTCCCATCCAAGTACTAACCAGGCCCAAGCCTTCTTAGCTTCTGAGATCAGACAAGATTGGGCATTCTTCAGCTGGTTTGTGCCGTACACAAACTCTGCTTGAAAATCTTGAACTTTAAACCAAAGGGCTTGAACACATATCAAAGAGTGAAAACTCCCGCTTTACTGTCAAATTATGATGGAGAAAAGGCAAAAAGTTGGAGTGGTAAGCTTTTATTTGCAATACAACAAATAAAGTGCACACCTTCTAGAGGCAATGCAATACTGGGTCGATGAATGGAGCGGATGGAGCAGGCCCTATTGCCGACTCCCTGTTCTAAAAATCCGCTTAATATGACATATCAGATATTAAATTGACATCAGGGTGCGTAGCACCTGAAGGCCGAGGGCTGGAAAATCCCACCTAATCGATTCAGCTCCAAGCCTGTGAATGATCGTTGTAGAGCACACACAGACAAAGAAACCTGAAGAGAAGTTTAAAAAAAAAAAAAAGAAAAAAGGCGGGAAAACGTATCAAAGAAAGAAAATACCCCTTAACTTACTTAAAAAAAGGTAAACAAAGTGATGTAAATACTTTCATTTTAAAAGTTTAACAATAGTTAAAGCTTACAGCACCTGCCATTCCCACGTAGTCTCCCATCCAAGTACTAACCAGGCCCAAGCCTTCTTAGCTTCTGAGATCAGACAAGATTGGGCAATCTTCAGCTGGCATGTCTGTAAGCAAACTCTGCTTGAAAATCTTGGACTTTAAACAAAAGGGCTTTGAAAACATTATAAAGTGCGAAAACTCCCGCTTTACTGTCAAATTATGATGGAGAAAAGGCAAAAAAAGCTAACAAAGCCATGTAAATACTTTCATTTTAAAAGTTTTTCAATAGTTAAAGCATACAGCACTTGGTATTCCCAGGTAGTCTCCCATCCAAGTACTAACCAGGCCCAAGCCTTCTTAGCTTCTGAGATCAGACAAGATTGGGCATTCATTAGCTGGTTTGTCCGTACACAAACTCTGCTTGAAAATCTTGAACTTTAAACCAAAAGTGCTTAGAAAACATTATAAAGTGCGAAAACTCCCGCTTTACTGTCAAATTATGATGGAGAAAAGGCAAAAAAAGCTAACAAAGCCATGTAAATACTTTCATTTTAAAAGGTTTTCAATAGTTAAAGCTTACAGCACCTGGTATTCCCAGGTAGTCTCCCATCCAAGTACTAACCAGGCCCAAGCCTTCTTAGCTTCTGAGATAAGACAAGATTGGGCATTCTTCAGCTGGTTTGTCCGTACACAAAGTCTTCTTGAAAATCTTGAACTTTAAACCAAAGAGGCTTGAACACATATCAAAGAGTGAAAACTCCCGCTTTACTGTCAAATTATGATGGAGAAAAGGCAAAAAAAGCTAACAAAGCCATGTAAATACTTTCATTTTAAAAGTTTTTCAATAGTTAAAGCTTACAGCACCTGGTATTCCCAGGTAGTCTCCCATCCAAGTACTAACCAGGCCCAAGCCTTCTTAGCTTCTGAGATAAGACAAGATTGGGCATTCTTCAGCTGGTTTGTCCGTACACAAACTCTTCTTGAAAATCTTGAACTTTAAACCAAAGAGGCTTGAACACATATCAAAGAGTGAAAACTCCCGCTTTACTGTCAAATTATGATGGAGAAAAGGCAAAAAAAGCTAACAAAGCCATGTAAATACTTTCATTTTAAAAGTTTAACAATAGTTAAAGCTTACAGCACCTGGCATTCCCACGTAGTCTCCCATCCAAGTACTAACCAGGCCCAAGCCTTCTTAGCTTCTGAGATCAGACAAGATTGGGCAATCTTCAGCTGGCATGTCTGTAAGCAAACTCTGCTTGAAAATCTTGGACTTTAAACAAAAGGGCTTTGAAAACATTATAAAGTGCGAAAACTCCCGCTTTACTGTCAAATTATGATGGAGAAAAGGCAAAAAAAGCTAACAAAGCCATGTAAATACTTTCATTTTAAAAGTTTTTCAATAGTTAAAGCTTACAGCACCTGGTATTCCCAGGTAGTCTCCCATCCAAGTACTAACCAGGCCCAAGCCTTCTTAGCTTCTGAGATAAGACAAGATTGGGCATTCTTCAGCTGGTTTGTCCGTACACAAAGTCTTCTTGAAAATCTTGAACTTTAAACCAAAGAGGCTTGAACACATATCAAAGAGTGAAAACTCCCGCTTTACTGTCAAATTATGATGGAGAAAAGGCAAAAAAAGCTAACAAAGCCATGTAAATACTTTCATTTTAAAAGTTTTTCAATAGTTAAAGCTTACAGCACCTGGTATTCCCAGGTAGTCTCCCATCCAAGTACTAACCAGGCCCAAGCCTTCTTAGCTTCTGAGATAAGACAAGATTGGGCATTCTTCAGCTGGTTTGTCCGTACACAAAGTCTTCTTGAAAATCTTGAACTTTAAACCAAAGAGGCTTGAACACATATCAAAGAGTGAAAACTCCCGCTTTACTGTCAAATTATGATGGAGAAAAGGCAAAAAAAGCTAACAAAGCCATGTAAATACTTTCATTTTAAAAGTTTAACAATAGTTAAAGCTTACAGCACCTGGCATTCCCACGTAGTCTCCCATCCAAGTACTAACCAGGCCCAAGCCTTCTTAGCTTCTGAGATCAGACAAGATTGGGCAATCTTCAGCTGGCATGTCTGTAAGCAAACTCTGCTTGAAAATCTTGGACTTTAAACAAAAGGGCTTTGAAAACATTATAAAGTGCGAAAACTCCCGCTTTACTGTCAAATTATGATGGAGAAAAGGCAAAAAAAGCTAACAAAGCCATGTAAATACTTTCATTTTAAAAGTTTTTCAATAGTTAAAGCTTACAGCACCTGGTATTCCCAGGTAGTCTCCCATCCAAGTACTAACCAGGCCCAAGCCTTCTTAGCTTCTGAGATCAGACAAGATTGGGCATTCATTAGCTGGTTTGTCCGTACACAAACTCTGCTTGAAAATCTTGAACTTTAAACCAAAAGTGCTTAGAAAACATTATAAAGTGCGAAAACTCCCGCTTTACTGTCAAATTATGATGGAGAAAAGGCAAAAAAAGCTAACAAAGCCATGTAAATACTTTCATTTTAAAAGGTTTTCAATAGTTAAAGCTTACAGCACCTGGTATTCCCAGGTAGTCTCCCATCCAAGTACTAACCAGGCCCAAGCCTTCTTAGCTTCTGAGATAAGACAAGATTGGGCAATCTTCAGCTGGTTTGTCCGTACACAAAGTCTTCTTGAAAATCTTGAACTTTAAACCAAAGAGGCTTGAACACATATCAAAGAGTGAAAACTCCCGCTTTACTGTCAAATTATGATGGAGAAAAGGCAAAAAAAGCTAACAAAGCCATGTAAATACTTTCATTTTAAAAGTTTTTCAATAGTTAAAGCTTACAGCACCTGGTATTCCCAGGTAGTCTCCCATCCAAGTACTAACCAGGCCCAAGCCTTCTTAGCTTCTGAGATAAGACAAGATTGGGCATTCTTCAGCTGGTTTGTCCGTACACAAAGTCTTCTTGAAAATCTTGAACTTTAAACCAAAGAGGCTTGAACACATATCAAAGAGTGAAAACTCCCGCTTTACTGTCAAATTATGATGGAGAAAAGGCAAAAAAAGCTAACAAAGCCATGTAAATACTTTCATTTTAAAAGTTTAACAATAGTTAAAGCTTACAGCACCTGGCATTCCCATGTAGTCTCCCATCCAAGTACTAACCAGGCCCAAGCCTTCTTAGCTTCTGAGATCAGACAAGTTTGGGCAATCTTCAGCTGGCATGTCTGTAAGCAAACTCTGCTTGAAAATCTTGGACTTTAAACAAAAGGGCTTTGAGAACATTATAAAGTGCGAAAACTCCCGCTTTACTATCAAATTATGATGGAGAAAAGGCAAAAAAAGCTAACAAAGCCATGTAAATACTTTTTATTTTAAAAGTTTTTCAATAGTTAAAGCTTACAGCACCTGGTATTCCCAGGTAGTCTCCCATCCAAGTACTAACCAGGCCCAAGCCTTCTTAGCTTCTGAGATCAGACAAGATTGGGCATTCTTCAGCTGGTTTGTCCGTACACAAACTCTGCTTGAAAATCTTAAACTTTAAACCAAAGGGGCTTGAACACATATCAAAGAGTGAAAACTCCCGCTTTACTGTCAAATTATGATGGAGAAAAGGCAAAAAGTTGGAGTGGTAAGCTTTTATTTGCAATACAACAAATAAAGTGCACACCTTCTAGAGGCAATGCAATACTGGGTCGATGAATGGAGCGGATGGAGCAGGCCCTATTGCCGACTCCCTGTTCTAAAAATCCGCTTAATATGACATATCAGATATTAAATTGACATCAGGGTGCGTAGCACCTGAAGGCCGAGGGCTGGAAAATCCCACCTAATCGATTCAGCTCCAAGCCTGTGAATGATCGTTGTAGAGCACACACAGACAAAGAAACCTGAAGAGAAGTTTAAAAAAAAAAAAAAGAAAAAAGGCGGGAAAACGTATCAAAGAAAGAAAATACCCCTTAACTTACTTAAAAAAAGGTAACAAAGTGATGTAAATACTTTCATTTTAAAAGTTTAACAATAGTTAAAGCTTACAGCACCTGCCATTCCCACGTAGTCTCCCATCCAAGTACTAACCAGGCCCAAGCCTTCTTAGCTTCTGAGATCAGACAAGATTGGGCAATCTTCAGCTGGCATGTCTGTAAGCAAACTCTGCTTGAAAATCTTGGACTTTAAACAAAAGGGCTTTGAAAACATTATAAAGTGCGAAAACTCCCGCTTTACTGTCAAATTATGATGGAGAAAAGGCAAAAAAAGCTAACAAAGCCATGTAAATACTTTCATTTTAAAAGTTTTTCAATAGTTAAAGCATACAGCACTTGGTATTCCAGGTAGTCTCCCATCCAAGTACTAACCAGGCCCAAGCCTTCTTAGCTTCTGAGATCAGACAAGATTGGGCATTCATTAGCTGGTTTGTCCGTACACAAACTCTGCTTGAAAATCTTGAACTTTAAACCAAAAGTGCTTAGAAAACATTATAAAGTGCGAAAACTCCCGCTTTACTGTCAAATTATGATGGAGAAAAGGCAAAAAAAGCTAACAAAGCCATGTAAATACTTTCATTTTAAAAGTTTTTCAATAGTTAAAGCTTACAGCACCTGGTATTCCCAGGTAGTCTCCCATCCAAGTACTAACCAGGCCCAAGCCTTCTTAGCTTCTGAGATAAGACAAGATTGGGCATTGGGCATTCTTCAGCTGGTTTGTCCGTACACAAAGTCTTCTTGAAAATCTTGAACTTTAAACCAAAGAGGCTTGAACACATATCAAAGAGTGAAAACTCCCGCTTTACTGTCAAATTATGATGGAGAAAAGGCAAAAAAAGCTAACAAAGCCATGTAAATACTTTCATTTTAAAAGTTTTTCAATAGTTAAAGCTTACAGCACCTGGTATTCCCAGGTAGTCTCCCATCCAAGTACTAACCAGGCCCAAGCCTTCTTAGCTTCTGAGATAAGACAAGATTGGGCATTCTTCAGCTGGTTTGTCCGTACACAAAGTCTTCTTGAAAATCTTGAACTTTAAACCAAAGAGGCTTGAACACATATCAAAGAGTGAAAACTCCCGCTTTACTGTCAAATTATGATGGAGAAAAGGCAAAAAAAGCTAACAAAGCCATGTAAATACTTTCATTTTAAAAGTTTAACAATAGTTAAAGCTTACAGCACCTGGCATTCCCACGTAGTCTCCCATCCAAGTACTAACCAGGCCCAAGCCTTCTTAGCTTCTGAGATCAGACAAGTTTGGGCAATCTTCAGCTGGCATGTCTGTAAGCAAACTCTGCTTGAAAATCTTGGACTTTAAACAAAAGGGCTTTGAGAACATTATAAAGTGCGAAAACTCCCGCTTTACTATCAAATTATGATGGAGAAAAGGCAAAAAAAGCTAACAAAGCCATGTAAATACTTTTTTATTTTAAAAGTTTTTCAATAGTTAAAGCTTACAGCACCTGGTATTCCCAGGTAGTCTCCCATCCAAGTACTAACCAGGCCCAAGCCTTCTTAGCTTCTGAGATCAGACAAGATTGGGCATTCTTCAGCTGGTTTGTCCGTACACAAACTCTGCTTGAAAATCTTAAACTTTAAACCAAAGGGGCTTGAACACATATCAAAGAGTGAAAACTCCCGCTTTACTGTCAAATTATGATGGAGAAAAGGCAAAAAGTTGGAGTGGTAAGCTTTTATTTGCAATACAACAAATAAAGTGCACACCTTCTAGAGGCAATGCAATACTGGGTCGATGAATGGAGCGGATGGAGCAGGCCCTATTGCCGACTCCCTGTTCTAAAAATCCGCTTAATATGACATATCAGATATTAAATTGACATCAGGGTGCGTAGCACCTGAAGGCCGAGGGCTGGAAAATCCCACCTAATCGATTCAGCTCCAAGCCTGTGAATGATCGTTGTAGAGCACACACAGACAAAGAAACCTGAAGAGAAGTTTAAAAAAAAAAAAAAAAGAAAAAAGGCGGGAAAACGTATCAAAGAAAGAAAATACCCCTTAACTTACTTAAAAAAAGGTAACAAAGTGATGTAAATACTTTCATTTTAAAAGTTTAACAATAGTTAAAGCTTACAGCACCTGGCATTCCCACGTAGTCTCCCATCCAAGTACTAACCAGGCCCAAGCCTTCTTAGCTTCTGAGATCAGACAAGATTGGGCAATCTTCAGCTGGCATGTCTGTAAGCAAACTCTGCTTGAAAATCTTGGACTTTAAACAAAAGGGCTTTGAAAACATTATAAAGTGCGAAAACTCCCGCTTTACTGTCAAATTATGATGGAGAAAAGGCAAAAAAAGCTAACAAAGCCATGTAAATACTTTCATTTTAAAAGTTTTTCAATAGTTAAAGCATACAGCACTTGGTATTCCAGGTAGTCTCCCATCCAAGTACTAACCAGGCCCAAGCCTTCTTAGCTTCTGAGATCAGACAAGATTGGGCATTCATTAGCTGGTTTGTCCGTACACAAACTCTGCTTGAAAATCTTGAACTTTAAACCAAAAGTGCTTAGAAAACATTATAAAGTGCGAAAACTCCCGCTTTACTGTCAAATTATGATGGAGAAAAGGCAAAAAAAGCTAACAAAGCCATGTAAATACTTTCATTTTAAAAGGTTTTCAATAGTTAAAGCTTACAGCACCTGGTATTCCCAGGTAGTCTCCCATCCAAGTACTAACCAGGCCCAAGCCTTCTTAGCTTCTGAGATAAGACAAGATTGGGCAATCTTCAGCTGGTTTGTCCGTACACAAAGTCTTCTTGAAAATCTTGAACTTTAAACCAAAGAGGCTTGAACACATATCAAAGAGTGAAAACTCCCGCTTTACTGTCAAATTATGATGGAGAAAAGGCAAAAAAAGCTAACAAAGCCATGTAAATACTTTCATTTTAAAAGTTTTTCAATAGTTAAAGCTTACAGCACCTGGTATTCCCAGGTAGTCTCCCATCCAAGTACTAACCAGGCCCAAGCCTTCTTAGCTTCTGAGATAAGACAAGATTGGGCATTCTTCAGCTGGTTTGTCCGTACACAAAGTCTTCTTGAAAATCTTGAACTTTAAACCAAAGAGGCTTGAACACATATCAAAGAGTGAAAACTCCCGCTTTACTGTCAAATTATGATGGAGAAAAGGCAAAAAAAGCTAACAAAGCCATGTAAATACTTTCATTTTAAAAGTTTAACAATAGTTAAAGCTTACAGCACCTGGCATTCCCACGTAGTCTCCCATCCAAGTACTAACCAGGCCCAAGCCTTCTTAGCTTCTGAGATCAGACAAGATTGGGCAATCTTCAGCTGGCATGTCTGTAAGCAAACTCTGCTTGAAAATCTTGGACTTTAAACAAAAGGGCTTTGAAAACATTATAAAGTGCGAAAACTCCCGCTTTACTGTCAAATTATGATGGAGAAAAGGCAAAAAAAGCTAACAAAGCCATGTAAATACTTTCATTTTAAAAGTTTTTCAATAGTTAAAGCTTACAGCACCTGGTATTCCCAGGTAGTCTCCCATCCAAGTACTAACCAGGCCCAAGCCTTCTTAGCTTCTGAGATAAGACAAGATTGGGCATTCTTCAGCTGGTTTGTCCGTACACAAAGTCTTCTTGAAAATCTTGAACTTTAAACCAAAGAGGCTTGAACACATATCAAAGAGTGAAAACTCCCGCTTTACTGTCAAATTATGATGGAGAAAAGGCAAAAAAAGCTAACAAAGCCATGTAAATACTTTCATTTTAAAAGTTTTTCAATAGTTAAAGCTTACAGCACCTGGTATTCCCAGGTAGTCTCCCATCCAAGTACTAACCAGGCCCAAGCCTTCTTAGCTTCTGAGATAAGACAAGATTGGGCATTCTTCAGCTGGTTTGTCCGTACACAAAGTCTTCTTGAAAATCTTGAACTTTAAACCAAAGAGGCTTGAACACATATCAAAGAGTGAAAACTCCCGCTTTACTGTCAAATTATGATGGAGAAAAGGCAAAAAAAGCTAACAAAGCCATGTAAATACTTTCATTTTAAAAGTTTAACAATAGTTAAAGCTTACAGCACCTGGCATTCCCACGTAGTCTCCCATCCAAGTACTAACCAGGCCCAAGCCTTCTTAGCTTCTGAGATCAGACAAGTTTGGGCAATCTTCAGCTGGCATGTCTGTAAGCAAACTCTGCTTGAAAATCTTGGACTTTAAACAAAAGGGCTTTGAGAACATTATAAAGTGCGAAAACTCCCGCTTTACTATCAAATTATGATGGAGAAAAGGCAAAAAAAGCTAACAAAGCCATGTAAATACTTTCATTTTAAAAGTTTTTCAATAGTTAAAGCTTACAGCACCTGGTATTCCCAGGTAGTCTCCCATCCAAGTACTAACCAGGCCCAAGCCTTCTTAGCTTCTGAGATCAGACAAGATTGGGCATTCTTCAGCTGGTTTGTCCGTACACAAACTCTGCTTGAAAATCTTAAACTTTAAACCAAAGGGGCTTGAACACATATCAAAGAGTGAAAACTCCCGCTTTACTGTCAAATTATGATGGAGAAAAGGCAAAAAGTTGGAGTGGTAAGCTTTTATTTGCAATACAACAAATAAAGTGCACACCTTCTAGAGGCAATGCAATACTGGGTCGATGAATGGAGCGGATGGAGCAGGCCCTATTGCCGACTCCCTGTTCTAAAAATCCGCTTAATATGACATATCAGATATTAAATTGACATCAGGGTGCGTAGCACCTGAAGGCCGAGGGCTGGAAAATCCCACCTAATCGATTCAGCTCCAAGCCTGTGAATGATCGTTGTAGAGCACACACAGACAAAGAAACCTGAAGAGAAGTTTAAAAAAAAAAAAAAAAAAAGAAAAAAGGCGGGAAAACGTATCAAAGAAAGAAAATACCCCTTAACTTACTTAAAAAAAGGTAACAAAGTGATGTAAATACTTTCATTTTAAAAGTTTAACAATAGTTAAAGCTTACAGCACCTGGCATTCCCACGTAGTCTCCCATCCAAGTACTAACCAGGCCCAAGCCTTCTTAGCTTCTGAGATCAGACAAGATTGGGCAATCTTCAGCTGGCATGTCTGTAAGCAAACTCTGCTTGAAAATCTTGGACTTTAAACAAAAGGGCTTTGAAAACATTATAAAGTGCGAAAACTCCCGCTTTACTGTCAAATTATGATGGAGAAAAGGCAAAAAAAGCTAACAAAGCCATGTAAATACTTTCATTTTAAAAGTTTTTCAATAGTTAAAGCATACAGCACTTGGTATTCCCAGGTAGTCTCCCATCCAAGTACTAACCAGGCCCAAGCCTTCTTAGCTTCTGAGATCAGACAAGATTGGGCATTCATTAGCTGGTTTGTCCGTACACAAACTCTGCTTGAAAATCTTGAACTTTAAACCAAAAGTGCTTAGAAAACATTATAAAGTGTGAAAACTCCCGCTTTACTGTCAAATTATGATGGAGAAAAGGCAAAAAAAGCTAACAAAGCCATGTAAATACTTTCATTTTAAAAGTTTTTCAATAGTTAAAGCTTACAGCACCTGGTATTCCCAGGTAGTCTCCCATCCAAGTACTAACCAGGCCCAAGCCTTCTTAGCTTCTGAGATCAGACAAGATTGGGCATTCTTCAGCTGGTTTGTCCGTACACAAACTCTGCTTGAAAATCTTAAACTTTAAACCAAAGGGGCTTAAACACATATCAAAGAGTGAAAACTCCCGCTTTACTGTCAAATTATGATGGAGAAAAGGCAAAAAGTTGGAGTGGTAAGCTTTATTTGCAATACAACAAATAAAGTGCACACCTTCTAGAGGCAATGCAATACTGGGTCGATGAATGGAGCGGATGGAGCAGGCCCTATTGCCGACTCCCTGTTCTAAAAATCCGCTTAATATGACATATCAGATATTAAATCTTGGACTTTAAACAAAAGGGCTTTGAGAACATTATAAAGTGCGAAAACTCCCGCTTTACTGTCAAATTATGATGGAGAAAAGGCAAAAAAAGCTAACAAAGCCATGTAAATACTTTCATTTTAAAAGTTTTTCAATAGTTAAAGCATACAGCACTTGGTGTTCCCAGGTAGTCTCCCATCCAAGTACTAACCAGGCCCAAGCCTTCTTAGCTTCTGAGATCAGACAAGATTGGGCATTCATTAGCTGGTTTGTCCGTACACAAACTCTGCTTGAAAATCTTGAACTTTAAACCAAAAGTGCTTAGAAAACATTATAAAGTGTGAAAACTCCCGCTTTACTGTCAAATTATGATGGAGAAAAGGCAAAAAAAGCTAACAAAGCCATGTAAATACTTTCATTTTAAAAGTTTAACAATAGTTAAAGCTTACAGCACCTGGCATTCCCACGTAGTCTCCCATCCAAGTACTAACCAGGCCCAAGCCTTCTTAGCTTCTGAGATCAGACAAGTTTGGGCAATCTTCAGCTGGCATGTCTGTAAGCAAACTCTGCTTGAAAATCTTGGACTTTAAACAAAAGGGCTTTGAGAACATTATAAAGTGCGAAAACTCCCGCTTTACTATCAAATTATGATGGAGAAAAGGCAAAAAAAGCTAACAAAGCCATGTAAATACTTTCATTTTAAAAGTTTTTCAATAGTTAAAGCTTACAGCACCTGGTATTCCCAGGTAGTCTCCCATCCAAGTACTAACCAGGCCCAAGCCTTCTTAGCTTCTGAGATCAGACAAGATTGGGCATTCTTCAGCTGGTTTGTCCGTACACAAACTCTGCTTGAAAATCTTAACTTTAAACCAAAGGGGCTTGAACACATATCAAAGAGTGAAAACTCCCGCTTTACTGTCAAATTATGATGGAGAAAAGGCAAAAAGTTGGAGTGGTAAGCTTTTATTTGCAATACAACAAATAAAGTGCACACCTTCTAGAGGCAATGCAATACTGGGTCGATGAATGGAGCGGATGGAGCAGGCCCTATTGCCGACTCCCTGTTCTAAAAATCCGCTTAATATGACATATCAGATATTAAATTGACATCAGGGTGCGTAGCACCTGAAGGCCGAGGGCTGGAAAATCCCACCTAATCGATTCAGCTCCAAGCCTGTGAATGATCGTTGTAGAGCACACACAGACAAAGAAACCTGAAGAGAAGTTTAAAAAAAAAAAAAAAAAAAAAGAAAAAAGGCGGGAAAACGTATCAAAGAAAGAAAATACCCCTTAACTTACTTAAAAAAAGGTAACAAAGTGATGTAAATACTTTCATTTTAAAAGTTTAACAATAGTTAAAGCTTACAGCACCTGGCATTCCCACGTAGTCTCCCATCCAAGTACTAACCAGGCCCAAGCCTTCTTAGCTTCTGAGATCAGACAAGATTGGGCAATCTTCAGCTGGCATGTCTGTAAGCAAACTCTGCTTGAAAATCTTGGACTTTAAACAAAAGGGCTTTGAAAACATTATAAAGTGCGAAAACTCCCGCTTTACTGTCAAATTATGATGGAGAAAAGGCAAAAAAAGCTAACAAAGCCATGTAAATACTTTCATTTTAAAAGTTTTTCAATAGTTAAAGCATACAGCACTTGGTATTCCCAGGTAGTCTCCCATCCAAGTACTAACCAGGCCCAAGCCTTCTTAGCTTCTGAGATCAGACAAGATTGGGCATTCATTAGCTGGTTTGTCCGTACACAAACTCTGCTTGAAAATCTTGAACTTTAAACCAAAAGTGCTTAGAAAACATTATAAAGTGCGAAAACTCCCGCTTTACTGTCAAATTATGATGGAGAAAAGGCAAAAAAAGCTAACAAAGCCATGTAAATACTTTCATTTTAAAAGTTTAACAATAGTTAAAGCTTACAGCACCTGGCATTCCCACGTAGTCTCCCATCCAAGTACTAACCAGGCCCAAGCCTTCTTAGCTTCTGAGATCAGACAAGTTTGGGCAATCTTCAGCTGGCATGTCTGTAAGCAAACTCTGCTTGAAAATCTTGGACTTTAAACAAAAGGGCTTTGAGAACATTATAAAGTGCGAAAACTCCCGCTTTACTATCAAATTATGATGGAGAAAAGGCAAAAAAAGCTAACAAAGCCATGTAAATACTTTCATTTTAAAAGTTTTTCAATAGTTAAAGCTTACAGCACCTGGTATTCCCAGGTAGTCTCCCATCCAAGTACTAACCAGGCCCAAGCCTTCTTAGCTTCTGAGATCAGACAAGATTGGGCATTCTTCAGCTGGTTTGTCCGTACACAAACTCTGCTTGAAAATCTTGAACTTTAAACCAAAGGGGCTTGAACACATATCAAAGAGTGAAAACTCCCGCTTTACTGTCAAATTATGATGGAGAAAAGGCAAAAAGTTGGAGTGGTAAGCTTTTATTTGCAATACAACAAATAAAGTGCACACCTTCTAGAGGCAATGCAATACTGGGTCGATGAATGGAGCGGATGGAGCAGGCCCTATTGCCGACTCCCTGTTCTAAAAATCCGCTTAATATGACATATCAGATATTAAATTGACATCAGGGTGCGTAGCACCTGAAGGCCGAGGGCTGGAAAATCCCACCTAATCGATTCAGCTCCAAGCCTGTGAATGATCGTTGTAGAGCACACACAGACAAAGAAACCTGAAGAGAAGTTTAAAAAAAAAAAAAAAAAAAAAAGAAAAAAGGCGGGAAAACGTATCAAAGAAAGAAAATACCCCTTAACTTACTTAAAAAAAGGTAACAAAGTGATGTAAATACTTTCATTTTAAAAGTTTAACAATAGTTAAAGCTTACAGCACCTGGCATTCCCACGTAGTCTCCCATCCAAGTACTAACCAGGCCCAAGCCTTCTTAGCTTCTGAGATCAGACAAGATTGGGCAATCTTCAGCTGGCATGTCTGTAAGCAAACTCTGCTTGAAAATCTTGGACTTTAAACAAAAGGGCTTTGAAAACATTATAAAGTGCGAAAACTCCCGCTTTACTGTCAAATTATGATGGAGAAAAGGCAAAAAAAGCTAACAAAGCCATGTAAATACTTTCATTTTAAAAGTTTTTCAATAGTTAAAGCATACAGCACTTGGTATTCCCAGGTAGTCTCCCATCCAAGTACTAACCAGGCCCAAGCCTTCTTAGCTTCTGAGATCAGACAAGATTGGGCATTCATTAGCTGGTTTGTCCGTACACAAACTCTGCTTGAAAATCTTAAACTTTAAACCAAAGGGGCTTGAACACATATCAAAGAGTGAAAACTCCCGCTTTACTGTCAAATTATGATGGAGAAAAGGCAAAAAGTTGGAGTGGTAAGCTTTTATTTGCAATACAACAAATAAAGTGCACACCTTCTAGAGGCAATGCAATACTGGGTCGATGAATGGAGCGGATGGAGCAGGCCCTATTGCCGACTCCCTGTTCTAAAAATCCGCTTAATATGACATATCAGATATTAAATTGACATCAGGGTGCGTAGCACCTGAAGGCCGAGGGCTGGAAAATCCCACCTAATCGATTCAGCTCCAAGCCTGTGAATGATCGTTGTAGAGCACACACAGACAAAGAAACCTGAAGAGAAGTTTAAAAAAAAAAAAAAAAAAAAAAAGAAAAAAGGCGGGAAAACGTATCAAAGAAAGAAAATACCCCTTAACTTACTTAAAAAAAGGTAACAAAGTGATGTAAATACTTTCATTTTAAAAGTTTTACAATAGTTAAAGCTTACAGCACCTGGCATTCCCACGTAGTCTCCCATCCAAGTACTCACCAGGCCCAAGCCTTCTTAGCTTCTGAGATCAGACAAGATTGGGCAATCTTAAGCTGGCATGTCTGTAAGCAAACTCTGCTTGAAAATCTTGGACTTTAAACAAAAGGGCTTTGAGAACATTATAAAGTACGAAAACTCCCGCTTTACTATCAAATTATGATGGAGAAAAGGCAAAAAAAGCTAACAAAGCCATGTAAATACTTTCATTTTAAAAGTTTTTCAATAGTTAAAGCTTACAGCACCTGGTATTCCCAGGTAGTCTCCCATCCAAGTACTAACCAGGCCAAAGCCTTCTTAGCTTCTGAGATCAGACAAGATTGGGCATTCTTCAGCTGGTTTGTCCGTACACAAACTCTGCTTGAAAATCTTGAACTTTAAACCAAAGGGGCTTGAACACATATCAAAGAGTGAAAACTCCCGCTTTACTGTCAAATTATGATGGAGAAAAGGCAAAAAGTTGGAGTGGTAAGCTTTTATTTGCAATACAACAAATAAAGTGCACACCTTCTAGAGGCAATGCAATACTGGGTCGATGAATGGAGCGGATGGAGCAGGCCCTATTGCCGACTCCCTGTTCTAAAAATCCGCTTAATATGACATATCAGATATTAAATTGACATCAGGGTGCGTAGCACCTGAAGGCCGAGGGCTGGAAAATCCCACCTAATCGATTCAGCTCCAAGCCTGTGAATGATCGTTGTAGAGCACACACAGACAAAGAAACCTGAAGAGAAGTTTAAAAAAAAAAAAAAAAAAAAAAGAAAAAAGGCGGGAAAACGTATCAAAGAAAGAAAATACCCCTTAACTTACTTAAAAAAAGGTAACAAAGTGATGTAAATACTTTCATTTTAAAAGTTTAACAATAGTTAAAGCTTACAGCACCTGGCATTCCCACGTAGTCTCCCATCCAAGTACTAACCAGGCCCAAGCCTTCTTAGCTTCTGAGATCAGACAAGATTGGGCAATCTTCAGCTGGCATGTCTGTAAGCAAACTCTGCTTGAAAATCTTGGACTTTAAACAAAAGGGCTTTGAAAACATTATAAAGTGCGAAAACTCCCGCTTTACTGTCAAATTATGATGGAGAAAAGGCAAAAAAAGCTAACAAAGCCATGTAAATACTTTCATTTTAAAAGTTTTTCAATAGTTAAAGCATACAGCACTTGGTATTCCCAGGTAGTCTCCCATCCAAGTACTAACCAGGCCCAAGCCTTCTTAGCTTCTGAGATCAGACAAGATTGGGCATTCATTAGCTGGTTTGTCCGTACACAAACTCTGCTTGAAAATCTTGAACTTTAAACCAAAAGTGCTTAGAAAACATTATAAAGTGCGAAAACTCCCGCTTTACTGTCAAATTATGATGGAGAAAAGGCAAAAAAAGCTAACAAAGCCATGTAAATACTTTCATTTTAAAAGTTTAACAATAGTTAAAGCTTACAGCACCTGGCATTCCCACGTAGTCTCCCATCCAAGTACTCACCAGGCCCAAGCCTTCTTAGCTTCTGAGATCAGACAAGTTTGGGCAATCTTAAGCTGGCATGTCTGTAAGCAAACTCTGCTTGAAAATCTTGGACTTTAAACAAAAGGGCTTTGAGAACATTATAAAGTACGAAAACTCCCGCTTTACTATCAAATTATGATGGAGAAAAGGCAAAAAAAGCTAACAAAGCCATGTAAATACTTTCATTTTAAAAGTTTTTCAATAGTTAAAGTTTACAGCACCTGGTATTCCCAGGTAGTCTCCCATCCAAGTACTAACCAGGCCAAAGCCTTCTTAGCTTCTGAGATCAGACAAGATTGGGCATTCTTCAGCTGGTTTGTCCGTACACAAACTCTGCTTGAAAATCTTGAACTTTAAACCAAAGGGGCTTGAACACATATCAAAGAGTGAAAACTCCCGCTTTACTGTCAAATTATGATGGAGAAAAGGCAAAAAGTTGGAGTGGTAAGCTTTTATTTGCAATACAACAAATAAAGTGCACACCTTCTAGAGGCAATGCAATACTGGGTCGATGAATGGAGCGGATGGAGCAGGCCCTATTGCCGACTCCCTGTTCTAAAAATCCGCTTAATATGACATATCAGATATTAAATTGACATCAGGGTGCGTAGCACCTGAAGGCCGAGGGCTGGAAAATCCCACCTAATCGATTCAGCTCCAAGCCTGTGAATGATCGTTGTAGAGCACACACAGACAAAGAAACCTGAAGAGAAGTTTAAAAAAAAAAAAAAAAAAAAAGAAAAAAGGCGGGAAAACGTATCAAAGAAAGAAAATACCCCTTAACTTACTTAAAAAAGGTAACAAAGTGATGTAAATACTTTCATTTTAAAAGTTTAACAATAGTTAAAGCTTACAGCACCTGGCATTCCCACGTAGTCTCCCATCCAAGTACTAACCAGGCCCAAGCCTTCTTAGCTTCTGAGATCAGACAAGATTGGGCAATCTTCAGCTGGCATGTCTGTAAGCAAACTCTGCTTAAAAAATCTTGGACTTTAAACAAAAGGGCTTTGAAAACATTATAAAGTGCGAAAACTCCCGCTGTACTGTCAAATTATGATGGAGAAAAGGCAAAAAAAGCTAACAAAGCCATGTAAATACTTTCATTTTAAAAGTTTTTCAATAGTTAAAGCATACAGCACTTGGTGTTCCCAGGTAGTCTCCCATCCAAGTACTAACCAGGCCCAAGCCTTCTTAGCTTCTGAGATCAGACAAGATTGGGCATTCATTAGCTGGTTTGTCCGTACACAAACTCTGCTTGAAAATCTTGAACTTTAAACCAAAAGTGCTTAGAAAACATTATAAAGTGTGAAAACTCCCGCTTTACTATCAAATTATGATGGAGAAAAGGCAAAAAAAGCTAACAAAGCCATGTAAATACTTTCATTTTAAAAGTTTTTCAATAGTTAAAGCTTACAGCACCTGGTATTCCCAGGTAGTCTCCCATCCAAGTACTAACCAGGCCCAAGCCTTCTTAGCTTCTGAGATCAGACAAGATTGGGCATTCTTCAGCTGGTTTGTCCGTACACAAACTCTGCTTGAAAATCTTGAACTTTAAACCAAAGGGGCTTGAACACATATCAAAGAGTGAAAACTCCCGCTTTACTGTCAAATTATGATGGAGAAAAGGCAAAAAGTTGGAGCTGGTAAGCTTTTATTTGCAATACAACAAATAAAGTGCACACCTTCTAGAGGCAATGCAATACTGGGTCGATGAATGGAGCGGATGGAGCAGGCCCTATTGCCGACTCCCTGTTCTAAAAATCCGCTTAATATGACATATCAGATATTAAATTGACATCAGGGTGCGTAGCACCTGAAGGCCGAGGGCTGGAAAATCCCACCTAATCGATTCAGCTCCAAGCCTGTGAATGATCGTTGTAGAGCACACACAGACAAAGAAACCTGAAGAGAAGTTTAAAAAAAAAAAAAAAAAAAAAAAAAGAAAAAAGGCGGGAAAACATACTAAAGAAAGAAAATACCCCTTAACTTACTTTAAAAAAGGTAACAAAGTGATGTAAATACTTTCATTTTAAAAGTTTAACAATAGTTAAAGCTTACAGCACCTGGCATTCCCATGTAGTCTCCCATCCAAGTACTAACCAGGCCCAAGCCTTCTTAGCTTCTGAGATCAGACAAGATTGGGCAATCTTCAGCTGGCATGTCTGTAAGCAAACTCTGCTTAAAAATCTTGGACTTTAAACAAAAGGGCTTTGAAAACATTATAAAGTGCGAAAACTCCCGCTGTACTGTCAAATTATGATGGAGAAAAGGCAAAAAAAGCTAACAAAGCCATGTAAATACTTTCATTTTAAAAGTTTTTCAATAGTTAAAGCATACAGCACTTGGTATTCCCAGGTAGTCTCCCATCCAAGTACTAACCAGGCCCAAGCCTTCTTAGCTTCTGAGATCAGACAAGATTGGGCATTCATTAGCTGGTTTGTCCGTACACAAACTCTGCTTGAAAATCTTGAACTTTAAACCAAAAGTGCTTAGAAAACATTATAAAGTGTGAAAACTCCCGCTTTACTATCAAATTATGATGGAGAAAAGGCAAAAAAAAGCTAACAAAGCCATGTAAATACTTTCATTTAAAGTTTTCAATAGTTAAAGCTTACAGCACCTGGTATTCCCAGGTAGTCTCCCATCCAAGTACTAACCAGGCCCAAGCCTTCTTAGCTTCTGAGATCAGACAAGATTGGGCATTCTTCAGCTGGTTTGTCCGTACACAAACTCTGCTGAAGATCTT
>NW_021629931.1:0-48505 GCF_900700375.1 Denticeps clupeoides
ATATACATATCAGATATTAAATTGACATCAGGGTGCGTAGCACCTGAAGGCCGAGGGCTGGAAAATCCCACCTAATCGATTAAGCTCCAAGCCTGTGAATGATCGTTGTAGAGCACACACAGACAAAGAAACCTGAAGAGAAGCTTTAAAAAAAAAAAAAAAAAAAAAAAGGCGGGAAAAACATATCAAAAAAAAAAAAAACCCCTTAACTTACTTAAAAAAAGGAAAAAAAGTGATTGTAAATACTTTCATTTTAAAAGTTTAACAATAGTTAAAGCTTACAGCACCTGGCATTCCCACGTAGTCTCCCATCCAAGTACTAACCAGGCCAAGCCTTCTTAGCTTCTGAGATCAGACAAGATTGGGCAATCTTCTGCTGGCATGTCTGTAGGCAAACTCTGCTTGAAAATCTTGGACTTTAAACAAAAGGGCTTTGAAAACATTATAAAGTGCGAAAACTCCCGCTTTACTGTCAAATTATGATGGAGAAAAGGCAAAAAAAGCTAACAAAGCCATGTAAATACTTTCATTTTAAAAGTTTTTCAATAGTTAAAGCTTACAGCACCTGGTATTCCCAGGTAGTCTCCCATCCAAGTACTAACCAGGCCCAAGCCTTCTTAGGTTCTGAGATCAAACAAGATTGGGCATTCTTCAGCTGGTTCGTCTGTACACAAACTCTGCTTGAAAATCTTGAACTTTAAACCAAAAGGGCTTTGAAAACATTATAAAGTGCGAAAACTCCCGCTTTACTGTCAAATTATGATGGAGAAAAGGCAAAAAAATCTAACAAAGCCATGTAAATACTTTCATTTTAAAAGTTTTTCAATAGTTAAAGCTTACAGCACCTGGTATTCCCAGGTAGTCTCCCATCCAAGTACTAACCAGGCCCAAGCCTTCATCGCTTCTGAGATCAGACAAGAATGGGCATTCTTCAGCTGGTTTGTCCGTACACAAACTCTGCTTGAAAATCTTTAACTTTAAACCAAAGGGGCTTGAACACATATCAAAGAGTGAAAACTCCCGTTTACTGTCAAATTATGATGGAGAAAAGGAAAAAAAAAGCTAACAAAGCCATGTAAATACTTTCATTTTAAAAGTTTTTCAATAGTTAAAGCTTACAGCACCTGGTATTCCCAGGTAGTCTCCCATCCAAGTACTAACCAGGCCCAAGCCTTCTTAGCTTCTGAGATCAAACAAGATTGGGCATTCTTCAGCTGGTTTGTCCGTACACAAACTCTGCTTTAAAAATCTTGAACTTTAAACCAAAAGGGCTTTGAAAACATTATAAAGTGCGAAAACTCCCGCTTTACTGTCAAATTATGATGGAGAAAAGGCAAAAATAGCTAACAAAGCCATGTAAATACTTTCATTTTAAAAATTTTTCAATAGTTAAAGCTTACAGCACCTGGTATTCCCAGGTAGTCTCCCATCCAAGTACTAACCAGGCCCAAGCCTTCTTAGCTTCTGAGATCAGACAAGATTGGGAGTTCTACAGCTGGTTTGTCTGTACACAAACTCTGCTTGAAAATCTTGAACTTTAAACCAAAGGGGCTTGAACACATATCAAAGAGTGAAAACTCCCGTTTTACTGTCAAATTATGATGGAGAAAAGGCAAAAAGTTGGAGTGGTAAGCTTTTATTTGCAATACAACAAATAAAGTGCACACCTTATAGAGGCAATGCAATACTGGGTCGATGAATGAAGCGGATGGAGCAGGCCCTATTGCCAACTCCCTGTTCTAAAAATCCGCTTAATATGACATATCAGATATTAAATTGACATCAGGGTGCGTAGCACCTGAAGGCCGAGGGCTGGAAAATCCCACCTAATCGATTCAGCTCCAAGCCTGTGAATGATCGTTGTAGAGCACACACAGACAAAGAAACCTGAAGAGAAGTTTAAAAAAAAAAAAAAAAGAAAAAAGGCGGGAAAACATATCAAAGAAAGAAAATACCCCTTAACTTACTTAAAAAAAGGTAACAAAGTGAGGTAAATACTTTCATTTTAAAAGTTTAACAATAGTTAAAGCTTACAGCACATGGTATTCCCAGGTAGTCTCCCATCCAAGTACTAACCAGGCCCAAGCCTTCTTAGCTTCTGAGATCAAACAAGATTGAGCATTCTTCAGCTGGTTTGTCCGTACACAAACTCTGCTTTAAAAATCTTGAACTTTAAACCAAAAGGGCTTTGAAAACATTATAAAGTGCGAAAACTCCCGCTTTACTGTCAAATTATGATGGAGAAAAGGCAAAAAAAGCTAACAAAGCCATGTAAATACTTTCCTTTTAAAAGTTTTTCAATAGTTAAAGCTTACAGCACCTGGCATTCCCACGTAGTCTCCCATCCAAGTACTAACCAGGACCAAGCCTTCTTAGCTTCTGAGATCAGACAAGATTGGGCAATCTTCTGCTGGCATGTCTGTAAGCAAACTCTGCTTGAAAATCTTGGACTTTAAACAAAAGGGCTTTGAAAACATTATAAAGTGCGAAAACTCCCGCTTTACTGTCAAATTATGATGGAGAAAAGGCAAAAAAAGCTAACAAAGCCATGTAAATACTTTCATTTTAAAAGTTTTTCAATAGTTAAAGCTTACAGCACCTGGTATTCCCAGGTAGTCTCCCATCCAAGTACTAACCAGGCCCAAGCCTTCTTAGCTTCTGAGATCAGACAAGATTGGGCATTCTTCAGCTGGTTTGTCCGTACACAAACTCTGCCTGAAAATCTTAAACTTTAAATTAAAAGGGCTTTGAAAACATTATAAAGTGCGAAAACTCCCGCTTTACTGTCAAATTATGATGGAGAAAAGGCAAAAAAAGCTAACAAAGCCATGTAAATACTTTCATTTTAAAAGTTTTTCAATAGTTAAAGCTTACAGTACCTGGTATTCCCAGGTAGTCTCCCATCCAAGTACTAACCAGGCCCAAGCCTTCATAGCTTCTGAGATCAGACAAGAATGGGCATTCTTCAGCTGGTTTGTCCGTACACAAACTCTGCTTGAAAATCTTTAACTTTAAACCAAAGGGGCTTGAACACATATCAAAGAGTGAAAACTCCCGCTTTACTGTCAAATTATGATGGAGAAAAGGCAAAAAAAGCTAACAAAGCCATGTAAATACTTTCATTTTAAAAGTTTTTCAATAGTTAAAGCTTACAGTACCTGGTATTCCCAGGTAGTCTCCCATCCAAGTACTAACCTGGCCCAAGCCTTCATAGCTTCTGAGATCAGACAAGAATGGGCATTCTTCAGCTGGTTTGTCCGTACACAAACTCTGCTTGAAAATCTTTAACTTTAAACCAAAGGGGCTTGAACACATATCAAAGAGTGAAAACTCCCGCTTTACTGTCAAATTATGATGGAGAAAAAAAGGCAAAAAAAGCTAACAAAGCCATGTAAATACTTTCATTTTTCAAAGTTTTTCAATAGTTAAAGCTTACAGCACCTGGTATTCCCAGGTAGTCTCCCATCCAAGTACTAACCAGGCCCAAGCCTTCTTAGCTTCTGAGATCAGACAAGATTGGGCAATCTTCTGCTGGCATGTCTGTAAGCAAACTCTGCTTGAAAATCTTGGACTTTAAACAAAAGGGCTTTGAAAACATTATAAAGTGCGAAAACTCCCGCTTTACTGTCAAATTATGATGGAGAAAAGGCAAAAAAAGCTAACAAAGCCATGTAAATACTTTCATTTTAAAAGTTTTTCAATAGTTAAAGCTTACAGCACCTGGTATTCCCAGGTAGTCTCCTATCCAAGTACTAACCAGGCCCAAGCCTTCTTAGCTTCTGAGATCAAACAAGATTGGGCATTCTTCAGCTGGTTTGTCCGTACACAAACTCTGCTTGAAAATCTTGAACTTTAAACCAAAAGGGCTTTGAAAACATTATAAAGTGTGAAAACTCCCGCTTTACTGTCAAATTATGATGGAGAAAAGGCAAAAAAAGCTAACAAAGCCATGTAAATACTTTCCTTTTAAAAGTTTTTCAATAGTTAAAGCTTACAGCACCTGGTGTTCCCAGGTAGTCTCCCATCCAAGTACTAACCAGGCCCAAGCCTTCTTAGCTTCTGAGATCAGACAAGATTTGGCATTCTTCAGCTGGTTTGTCTGTACACAAACTCTGCTTGAAAATCTTGAACTTTAAACCAAAGGGGCTTGAACACATATCAAAGAGTGAAAACTCCCGCTTTACTGTCAAATTATGATGGAGAAAAGGCAAAAAGTTGGAGTGGTAAGCTTTTCTTTGCAATACAACAAATAAAGTGCACACCTTCTAGAGGCAATGCAATACTGGGTCGATGAATGGAGCGGATGGAGCAGGCCCTATTGCCAACTCCCTGTTCTAAAAATCCGCTTAATATGACATATCAGATATTAAATTGACATCAGGGTGCGTAGCACCTGAAGGCCGAGGGCTGGAAAATCCCACCTAATCGATTCAGCTCCAAGCCTGTGAATGATCGTTGTAGAGCACACACAGACAAAGAAACCTGAAGAGAAGTTTAAAAAAAAAAAAAAAAAGAAAAAAGGTGGGAAAACATATCAAAGAAAGAAAATACCCCTTAACTTACTTAAAAAAAGGTAACAAAGTGATGTAAATACTTTCATTTTAAAAGTTTAACAATAGTTAAAGCTTACAGCACCTGGCATTCCCACGTAGTCTCCCATCCAAGTACTAACCAGGACCAAGCCTTCTTAGCTTCTGAGATCAGACAAGATTGGGCAATTTTCTGCTGGCATGTCTGTTAGCAAACTCTGCTTGAAAATCTTGGACTTTAAACAAAAGGGCTTTGAAAACATTATAAAGTGCGAAAACTCCCGCTTTACTGTCAAATTATGATGGAGAAAAGGCAAAAAAAGCTAACAAAGCCATGTAAATACTTTCATTTTAAATGTTTTTCAATAGTTAAAGCTTACAGCACCTGGTATTCCCAGGTAGTCTCCTATCCAAGTACTAACCAGGCCCAAGCCTTCTTAGCTTCTGAGATCAAACAAGATTGGGCATTCTTCAGCTGGTTTGTCCGTACACAAACTCTGCTTTAAAAATCTTGAACTTTAAACCAAAAGGGCTTTGAAAACATTATAAAGTGCGAAAACTCTCACTTTACTGTCAAATTATGATGGAGAAAAGGCAAAAAAAGCTAACAAAGCCATGTAAATACTTTCATTTTAAAAGTTTTTCAATAGTTAAAGCTTACAGTACCTGGTATTCCCAGGTAGTCTCCCATCCAAGTACTAACCTGGCCCAAGCCTTCATAGCTTCTGAGATCAGACAAGAATGGGCATTCTTCAGCTGGTTTGTCCGTACACAAACTCTGCTTGAAAATCTTTAACTTTAAACCAAAGGGGCTTGAACACATATCAAAGAGTGAAAACTCCCGCTTTACTGTCAAATTATGATGGAGAAAAAAAGGCAAAAAAAGCTAACAAAGCCATGTAAATACTTTCATTTTTCAAAGTTTTTCAATAGTTAAAGCTTACAGCACCTGGTATTCCCAGGTAGTCTCCCATCCAAGTACTAACCAGGCCCAAGCCTTCTTAGCTTCTGAGATCAGACAAGATTGGGCAATCTTCTGCTGGCATGTCTGTAAGCAAACTCTGCTTGAAAATCTTGGACTTTAAACAAAAGGGCTTTGAAAACATTATAAAGTGCGAAAACTCCCGCTTTACTGTCAAATTATGATGGAGAAAAGGCAAAAAAAGCTAACAAAGCCATGTAAATACTTTCATTTTAAAAGTTTTTCAATAGTTAAAGCTTACAGCACCTGGTATTCCCAGGTAGTCTCCTATCCAAGTACTAACCAGGCCCAAGCCTTCTTAGCTTCTGAGATCAAACAAGATTGGGCATTCTTCAGCTGGTTTGTCCGTACACAAACTCTGCTTGAAAATCTTGAACTTTAAACCAAAAGGGCTTTGAAAACATTATAAAGTGTGAAAACTCCCGCTTTACTGTCAAATTATGATGGAGAAAAGGCAAAAAAAGCTAACAAAGCCATGTAAATACTTTCCTTTTAAAAGTTTTTCAATAGTTAAAGCTTACAGCACCTGGTGTTCCCAGGTAGTCTCCCATCCATGTACTAACCAGGCCCAAGCCTTCTTAGCTTCTGAGATCAGACAAGATTTGGCATTCTTCAGCTGGTTTGTCTGTACACAAACTCTGCTTGAAAATCTTGAACTTTAAACCAAAGGGGCTTGAACACATATCAAAGAGTGAAAACTCCCGCTTTACTGTCAAATTATGATGGAGAAAAGGCAAAAAGTTGGAGTGGTAAGCTTTTATTTGCAATACAACAAATAAAGTGCACACCTTCTAGAGGCAATGCAATACTGGGTCGATGAATGGAGCGGATGGAGCAGGCCCTATTGCCAACTCCCTGTTCTAAAAATCCGCTTAATATGACATATCAGATATTAAATTGACATCAGGGTGCGTAGCTTCTGAAGGCCGAGGGCTGGAAAATCCCACCTAATCGATTCAGCTCCAAGCCTGTGAATGATCGTTGTAGAGCACACACAGACAAAGAAACCTGAAGAGAAGTTTAAAAAAAAAAAAAAAAAGAAAAAAGGCGGGAAAACATATCAAAGAAAGAAAATACCCCTTAACTTACTTAAAAAAAGGTAACAAAGTGATGTAAATACTTTCATTTTAAAAGTTTAACAATAGTTAAACCTTACAGCACCTGGCATTCCCACGTAGTCTCCCATCCAAGTACTAACCAGGCCCAAGCCTTCTTAGCTTCTGAGATCAGACAAGATTGGGCAATCTTCTGCTGGCATGTCTGTAAGCAAACTCTGCTTGAAAATCTTGGACTTTAAACAAAAGGGCTTTGAAAACATTATAAAGTGCGAAAACTCCTGCTTTACTGTCAAATTATGATGGAGAAAAGGCAAAAAAAGCTAACAAAGCCATGTAAATACTTTCATTTTAAAAGTTTTTCAATAGTTAAAGCTTACAGCACCTGGTATTCCCAGGTAGTCTCCCATCCAAGTACTAACCAGGCCCAAGCCTTCTTAGCTTCTGAGATCAGACAAGATTGGGCAATCTTCTGCTGGCATGTCTGTAAGCAAACTCTGCTTGAAAATCTTGGACTTTAAACAAAAGGGCTTTGAAAACATTATAAAGTGCGAAAACTCCCGCTTTACTGTCAAATTATGATGGAGAAAAGGCAAAAAAAAGCTAACAAAGCCATGTAAATACTTTCATTTTAAAAGTTTTTCAGAAGTAAAAGCTTACAGTACCTGGTATTCCCAGGTAGTCTCCCATCCAAGTACTAACCAGGCCCAAGCCTTCATAGCTTCTGAGATCAGACAAGAATGGGCATTCTTCAGCTGGTTTGTCCGTACACAAACTCTGCTTGAAAATCTTGAACTTTAAACCAAAGGGGCTTGAACACATATCAAAGAGTGAAAACTCCCGCTTTACTGTCAAATTATGATGGAGAAAAGGCAAAAAGTTGGAGTGGTAAGCTTTTATTTGCAATACAACAAATGAAGTGCACACCTTCTAGAGGCAATGCAATACTGGGTCGATGAATGGAGCGGATGGAGCAGGCCCTATTGCCAACTCCCTGTTCTAAAAATCCGCTTAATATGACATATAAGATATTAAATTGACATCAGGGTGCGTAGCACCTGAAGGCCGAGGGCTGGAAAATCCCACCTAATCGATTCAGCTCCAAGCCTGTGAATGATCGTTGTAGAGCACACACAGACAAAGAAACCTGAAGAGAAGTTTAAAAAAAAAAAAAAAAAGAAAAAAGGCGGGAAAACATATCAAAGAAAGAAAATACCCCTTAACTTACTTAAAAAAAGCTAACAAAGTGATGTAAATACTTTCATTTTAAAAATGTAACAATAGTTAAAGCTTACAGCACCTGGCATTCCCACGTAGTCTCCCATCCAAGTACTAACCAGGCCCAAGCCTTCTTAGCTTCTGAGATCAGACAAGATTGGGAAATCTTCTGCTGGCATGTCAGTAAGCAAACTCTGCTTGAAAATCTTGGACTTTAAACAAAAGGGCTTTGAAAACATTATAAAGTGCGAAAACTCCCGCTTTACTGTCAAATTATGATGGAGAAAAGGCAAAAAAAGCTAACAAAGCCATGTAAATACTTTCATTTTAAAAGTTTTTTAATAGTTAAAGCTTACAGCACCTGGTATTCCCAGGTAGTCTCCCATCCAAGTACTAACCAGGCCCAAGCCTTCTTAGCTTCTGAGATCAGACAAGATTGGGCATTCTTCAGTTGGTTTGTCTGTACACAAACTCTGCTTGAAAATCTTGAACTTTAAACCAAAGGGGCTTGAACACATATCAAAGAGTGAAAACTCCCGCTTTACTGTCAAATTATGATGGAGAAAAGGCAAAAAGTTGGAGTGGTAAGCTTTTATGTGCAATACAACAAATAAAGTGCACACCTTCTAGAGGCAATGCAATACTGGGTCGATGAATGGAGTGGATGGAGCAGGCCCTATTGCCAACTCCCTGTTCTAAAAATCCGCTTAATATGACATATCAGATATTAAATTGACATCAGGGTGCGTAGTACCTGGAGGCCGAGGGCTGGAAAATCCCACCTAATAGATTCAGCTCCAAGCCTGTGAATGATCGTTGTAGAGCACACACAGACAAAGAAACCTGAAGAGAAGTTTAAAAAAAAAAAAAAAAGAAAAAAGGCGGGAAAACATATCAAAGAAAGAAAATACCCCTTAACTTACTTAAAAAAAGCTAACAAAGTGATGTAAATACTTTCATTTTAAAAATTTAACAATAGTTAAAGCTTACAGCACCTGGCATTCCCACGTAGTCTCCCATCCAAGTACTAACCAGGCCCAAGCCTTCTTAGCTTCTGAGATCAGACAAGATTGGGCAATCTTCTGCTGGCATGTCAGTAAGCAAACTCTGCTTGAAAATCTTGGACTTTAAACAAAAGGGCTTTGAAAACATTATAAAGTGCGAAAACTCCCGCTTTACTGTCAAATTATGATGGAGAAAAGGCAAAAAAAGCTAACAAAGCCATGTAAATACTTTCATTTTAAAAGTTTTTCAATAGTTAAAGCTTACAGTACCTGGTATTCCCAGGTAGTCTCCCATCCAAGTACTAACCAGGCCCAAGCCTTCATAGCTTCTGAGATCAAACAAGATTGGGCATTCTTCAGCTGGTTTGTCCGTACACAAACTCTGCTTTAAAAATCTTGAACTTTAAACCAAAAGGGCTTTGAAAACATTATAAAGTGCGAAAACTCCCGCTTTACTGTCAAATTATGATGGAGAAAAGGCAAAAAAAGCTAACAAAGCCATGTAAATACTTTCATTTTAAAAGTTTTTCAATAGTTAAAGCTTACAGTACCTGGTATTCCCAGGTAGTCTCCCATCCAAGTACTAACCAGGCCCAAGCCTTCATAGCTTCTGAGATCAAACAAGATTGGGCATTCTTCAGCTGGTTTGTCCGTACACAAACTCTGCTTTAAAAATTTTGAACTTTAAACCAAAAGGGCTTTGAAAACATTATAAAGTGCGAAAACTCCCGCTTTACTGTCAAATTATGATGGAGAAAAGGCAAAAAAAGCTAACAAAGCCATGTAAATACTTTCATTTTAAAAGTTTTTCAATAGTTAAAGCTTACAGCACCTGGTATTCCCAGGTAGTCTCCCATCCAAGTACTAACCAGGCCCAAGCCTTCTTAGGTTCTGAGATCAAACAAGATTGGGCATTCTTCAGCTGGTTCGTCTGTACACAAACTCTGCTTGAAAATCTTGAACTTTAAACCAAAAGGGCTTTGAAAACATTATAAAGTGCGAAAACTCCCGCTTTACTGTCAAATTATGATGGAGAAAAGGCAAAAAAATCTAACAAAGCCATGTAAATACTTTCATTTTAAAAGTTTTTCAATAGTTAAAGCTTACAGCACCTGGTATTCCCAGGTAGTCTCCCATCCAAGTACTAACCAGGCCCAAGCCTTCATCGCTTCTGAGATCAGACAAGAATGGGCATTCTTCAGATGGTTTGTCCGTACACAAACTCTGCTTGAAAATCTTTAACTTTAAACCAAAGGGGCTTGAACACATATCAAAGAGTGAAAACTCCCGCTTTACTGTCGAATTATGATGGAGAAAAGGCAAAAAAAGCTAACAAAGCCATGTAAATACTTTCATTTTAAAAGTTTTTCAATAGTTAAAGCTTACAGTACCTGGTATTCCCAGGTAGTCTCCCATCCAAGTACTAACCAGGCCCAAGCCTTCATAGCTTCTGAGATCAAACAAGATTGGGCATTCTTCAGCTGGTTTGTCCGTACACAAACTCTGCTTTAAAAATTTTGAACTTTAAACCAAAAGGGCTTTGAAAACATTATAAAGTGCGAAAACTCCCGCTTTACTGTCAAATTATGATGGAGAAAAGGCAAAAAAAGCTAACAAAGCCATGTAAATACTTTCATTTTAAAAGTTTTTCAATAGTTAAAGCTTACAGTACCTGGTATTCCCAGGTAGTCTCCCATCCAAGTACTAACCAGGCCCAAGCCTTCATAGCTTCTGAGATCATACAAGAATGGGCATTCTTCAGCTGGTTTGTCCATACACAATCTCTGCTTGAAAATCTTTAACTTTAAACCAAAGGGGCTTGAACACATATCAAAGAGTGAAAACTCCCGCTTTACTGTCAAATTATGATGGAGAAAAGGCAAAAATAGCTAACAAAGCCATGTAAATACTTTCATTTTAAAAGTTTTTTAATAGTTAAAGCTTACAGCACCTGGTATTCCCAGGTAGTCTCCCATCCAAGTACTAACCAGGCCCAAGCCTTCTTAGCTTCTGAGATCAGACAAGATTGGGCATTCTTCAGCTGGTTTGTCTGTACACAAACTCTGCTTGAAAATCTTGAACTTTAAACCAAAGGGGCTTGAACACATATCAAAGAGTGAAAACTCCCGCTTTACTGTCAAATTATGATGGAGAAAAGGCAAAAAGTTGGAGTGGTAAGCTTTTATTTGCAATACAACAAATAAAGTGCACACCTTCTAGAGGCAATGCAATACTGGGTCGATGAATGGAGCGGATGGAGCAGGCCCTATTGCCAACTCCCTGTTCTAAAAATCCGCTTAATATGACATATCAGATATTAAATTGACATCAGGGTGCGTAGCACCTGAAGGCCGAGGGCTGGAAAATCCCACCTAATCGATTAAGCTCCAAGCCTGTGAATGATCGTTGTAGAGCACACACAGACAAAGAAACCTGAAGAGAAGCTTAAAAAAAAAAAAAAAAAAAAAAAGGCGGGAAAACATATCAAAGAAAGAAAATACCCCTTAACTTACTTAAAAAAAGGTAACAAAGTGATGTAAATACTTTCATTTTAAAAGTTTAACAATAGTTAAAGCTTACAGCACCTGCCATTCCCACGTAGTCTCCCATCCAAGTACTAACCAGGCCCAAGCCTTCTTAGCTTCTGAGATCAGACAAGATTGGGCAATCTTCTGCTGGCATGTCTGTAGGCAAACTCTGCTTGAAAATCTTGGACTTTAAACAAAAGGGCTTTGAAAACATTATAAAGTGCGAAAACTCCCGCTTTACTGTCAAATTATGATGGAGAAAAGGCAAAAAAAGCTAACAAAGCCATGTAAATACTTTCATTTTAAAAGTTTTTCAATAGTTAAAGCTTACAGCACCTGGTATTCCCAGGTAGTCTCCCATCCAAGTACTAACCAGGCCCAAGCCTTCTTAGGTTCTGAGATCAAACAAGATTGGGCATTCTTCAGCTGGTTCGTCTGTACACAAACTCTGCTTGAAAATCTTGAACTTTAAACCAAAAGGGCTTTGAAAACATTATAAAGTGCGAAAACTCCCGCTTTACTGTCAAATTATGATGGAGAAAAGGCAAAAAAATCTAACAAAGCCATGTAAATACTTTCATTTTAAAAGTTTTTCAATAGTTAAAGCTTACAGCACCTGGTATTCCCAGGTAGTCTCCCATCCAAGTACTAACCAGGCCCAAGCCTTCATCGCTTCTGAGATCAGACAAGAATGGGCATTCTTCAGCTGGTTTGTCCGTACACAAACTCTGCTTGAAAATCTTTAACTTTAAACCAAAGGGGCTTGAACACATATCAAAGAGTGAAAACTCCCGTTTACTGTCAAATTATGATGGAGAAAAGGAAAAAAAAAGCTAACAAAGCCATGTAAATACTTTCATTTTAAAAGTTTTTCAATAGTTAAAGCTTACAGCACCTGGTATTCCCAGGTAGTCTCCCATCCAAGTACTAACCAGGCCCAAGCCTTCTTAGCTTCTGAGATCAAACAAGATTGGGCATTCTTCAGCTGGTTTGTCCGTACACAAACTCTGCTTTAAAAATCTTGAACTTTAAACCAAAAGGGCTTTGAAAACATTATAAAGTGCGAAAACTCCCGCTTTACTGTCAAATTATGATGGAGAAAAGGCAAAAATAGCTAACAAAGCCATGTAAATACTTTCATTTTAAAAATTTTTCAATAGTTAAAGCTTACAGCACCTGGTATTCCCAGGTAGTCTCCCATCCAAGTACTAACCAGGCCCAAGCCTTCTTAGCTTCTGAGATCAGACAAGATTGGGAGTTCTACAGCTGGTTTGTCTGTACACAAACTCTGCTTGAAAATCTTGAACTTTAAACCAAAGGGGCTTGAACACATATCAAAGAGTGAAAACTCCCGCTTTACTGTCAAATTATGATGGAGAAAAGGCAAAAAGTTGGAGTGGTAAGCTTTTATTTGCAATACAACAAATAAAGTGCACACCTTCTAGAGGCAATGCAATACTGGGTCGATGAATGGAGCGGATGAAGCAGGCCCTATTGCCAACTCCCTGTTCTAAAAATCCGCTTAATATGAAATATCAGATATTAAATTGACATCAGGGTGCGTAGCACCTGAAGGCCGAGGGCTGGAAAATCCCACCTAATCGATTCAGCTCCAAGCCTGTGAATGATCGTTGTAGAGCACACACAGACAAAGAAACCTGAAGAGAAGCTTAAAAAAAAAAAAAAAAAAAAAAAAGGCGGGAAAACATATCAAAGAAAGAAAATACCCCTTAACTTACTTAAAAAAAGGTAACAAAGTGATGTAAATACTTTCATTTTAAAAGTTTTTCAATAGTTAAAGCTTACAGCACCTGGTATTCCCAGGTAGTCTCCCATCCAAGTACTAACCAGGCCCAAGCCTTCTTAGGTTCTGAGATCAAACAAGATTGGGCATTCTTCAGCTGGTTCGTCTGTACACAAACTCTGCTTGAAAATCTTGAACTTTAAACCAAAAGGGCTTTGAAAACATTATAAAGTGCGAAAACTCCCGCTTTACTGTCAAATTATGATGGAGAAAAGGCAAAAAAATCTAACAAAGCCATGTAAATACTTTCATTTTAAAAGTTTTTCAATAGTTAAAGCTTACAGCACCTGGTATTCCCAGGTAGTCTCCCATCCAAGTACTAACCAGGCCCAAGCCTTCATCGCTTCTGAGATCAGACAAGAATGGGCATTCTTCAGCTGGTTTGTCCGTACACAAACTCTGCTTGAAAATCTTTAACTTTAAACCAAAGGGGCTTGAACACATATCAAAGAGTGAAAACTCCCGCTTTACTGTCAAATTATGATGGAGAAAAGGCAAAAAAAGCTAACAAAGCCATGTAAATACTTTCATTTTAAAAGTTTTTCAATAGTTAAAGCTTACAGCACCTGGTATTCCCAGGTAGTCTCCCATCCAAGTACTAACCAGGCCCAAGCCTTCTTAGCTTCTGAGATCAAACAAGATTGGGCATTCTTCAGCTGGTTTGTCCGTACACAAACTCTGCTTTAAAAATCTTGAACTTTAAACCAAAAGGGCTTTGAAAACATTATAAAGTGCGAAAACTCCCGCTTTACTGTCAAATTATGATGGAGAAAAGGCAAAAATAGCTAACAAAGCCATGTAAATACTTTCATTTTAAAAATTTTTCAATAGTTAAAGCTTACAGCACCTGGTATTCCCAGGTAGTCTCCCATCCATGTACTAACCAGGCCCAAGCCTTCTTAGCTTCTGAGATCAGACAAGATTGGGAGTTCTACAGCTGGTTTGTCTGTACACAAACTCTGCTTGAAAATCTTGAACTTTAAACCAAAGGGGCTTGAACACATATCAAAGAGTGAAAACTCCCGCTTTACTGTCAAATTATGATGGAGAAAAGGCAAAAAGTCGGAGTGGTAAGCTTTTATTTGCAATACAACAAATAAAGTGCACACCTTCTAGAGGCAATGCAATACTGGGTCGATGAATGGAGCGGATGAAGCAGGCCCTATTGCCAACTCCCTGTTCTAAAAATCCGCTTAATATGAAATATCAGATATTAAATTGACATCAGGGTGCGTAGCACCTGAAGGCCGAGGGCTGGAAAATCCCACCTAATCGATTCAGCTCCAAGCCTGTGAATGATCGTTGTAGAGCACACACAGACAAAGAAACCTGAAGAGAAGTTTAAAAAAAAAAAAAAAAAAAAAAAAAGAAAAAAGGCGGGGAAACATATCAAAGAAAGAAAATACCCCTTAACTTACTTAAAAAAAGGTAACAAAGTGATGTAAATACTTTCATTTTAAAAGTTTAACAATAGTTAAAGCTTACAGCACCTGGCATTCCCACGTAGTCTCCCATCCAAGTACTAACCAGGCCCAAGCCTTCTTAGCTTCTGAGATCAGACAAGATTGGGCATTCTTCAGCTGGTTTTGTCCGTACACAAACTCTGCTTGAAAATCTTGAACTTTAAACCAAAGGGGCTTAAACACATATTAAAGAGTGAAAACTCCCGCTTTACTGTCAAATTATGATGGAGAAAAGGCAAAAAAGCTAACAAAGCCATGTAAATACTTTCATTTTAAAAGTTTTTCAATAGTTAAAGCTTACAGCACCTGGCATTCCCAGGTAGTCTCCCATCCAAGTACTAACCAGGCCCAAGCCTTCTTAGCTTCTGAGATCAGACAAGATCGGCCATTCTTCAGCTGGTTTGTCCGTACACAAACTCTGCTTGAAAATCTTGAACTTTAAACCAAAGGGGCTTGAACACATATCAAAGAGTGAAAACTCCCACTTTACTGTCAAATTATGATGGAGAAAAGGCAAAAAAAGCTAACAAAGCCATGTAAATACTTTCATTTTAAAAGTTTTTCAATAGTTAAAGCTTACAGCACCTGGTATTCCCAGGTAGTCTCCCATCCAAGTACTAACCATGCCCAAGCCTTCTTAGCTTCTGAGATCAGACAAGATTGGGCATTCTTCAGCTGGTTTGTCCATACACAAACTCTGCTTGAAAATCTTGAACTTTAAACCAAAGGGGCTTGAACACATATCAAAGAGTGAAAACTCCCGCTTTACTTTCAAATTATGATGGAGAAAAGGCAAAAAGTTGGAGTGGTAAGCTTTTATTTGCAATACAACAAATAAAGTGCACACCTTCTAGAGGCAATGCAATACTGGGTCGATGAATGGAGCGGATGGAGCAGGCCCTATTGCCGACTCCCTGTTCTAAATATCCGCTTAATATGACATATCAGATAATAAACTGACATCAGGATGCGTAGCACCTGAAGGCCGAGGGCTGGAAAACCCCACCTAATCGATTCAGCTCCAAGCCTGTGAATGATCGTTGTAGAGCACACACAGACAAAGAAACCTGAAGAGAAGTTAAAAAAAAAAAAAGAAAAAAAGGCTGGAAAACATATCAAAGAAAGAAAATATACATTAACTTACTTTAAAAAAAGTTAACAAAGTGATGTAAATACTTTCATTTTAAAAGTTTTCAATAGTTAAAGCTTACTGCACCTGGCATTCCTAGGTAGTCTCCCATCCAAGTACTAACCAGGCCCAGGCCTTCTTAGCTTCTGAGATCAGACAAGATTGGGCAATCTTCAGCTGGCATGTCTGTAAGCAAACTCTGCTTGAAAATCTTGGACTTTAAACAAAAGGGCTTTGAAAACTTTATAAAGTGCGAAAACTCCCGCTTTACTGTCAAATTATGACTGAGAAAAGGCAAAAAAGCTAACAAAGCCATGTAAATACTTTTATTTTAAAAGTTTTTCAATAGTTAAAGCTTACAGCACCTGGTATTCCCAGGTAGTCTCCCATCCAAGTACTAACCAGGCCCAAGCCTTCTTAGCTTCTGAGATAAGACAAGATTGGGCATTCTTCAGCTGGTTTGTCCGTACACAAACTCTGCTTGAAAATCTTGAACTTTAAACAAAAGGGGCTTAAACACATATCAAAGAGTGAAAACTCCCGCTTTACTGTCAAATTATGATGGAGAAAAGGCAAAAAAGTTAACAAAGCCATGAAAATACTTTAATTTTAAAAGTTTTTCAATAGTTAAAGCTTACAGCACCTGGTATTCCCAGGTAGTCTCCCACACAAGTACTAACCAGGCCCAAGCCTTCTTAGCTTCTGAGATAAGACAAGATTGGGCATTCTTCAGCTGGTTTTTCCGTACACAAACTCTGCTTGAAAATCTTGAACTTTAAACCAAAGGGGCTTAAACACATATCAAAGAGTGAAAACTCCCGCTTTACTGTCAAATTATGATGGAGAAAAGGCAAAAAAGCTAACAAAGCCATGTAAATACTTTCATTTTAAAAGTTTTTCAATAGTTAAAGCTTACAGCACCTGGCATTCCCAGGTAGTCTCCCATCCAAGTACTAACCAGGCCCAAGCCTTCTTAGCTTCTGAGATCAGACAAGATTGGGCATTCTTCAGCTGGTTTGTCCGTACACAAACTCTGCTTGAAAATCTTGAACTTTAAACCAAAGGGGCTTGAACACATATCAAAGAGTGAAAACTCCCGCTTTACTTTCAAATTATGATGGAGAAAAGGCAAAAAGTTGGAGTGGTAAGCTTTTATTTGCAATACAACAAATAAAGTGCACACCTTCTAGAGGCAATGCAATACTGGGTCGATGAATGGAGCGGATGGAGCAGGCCCTATTGCCGACTCCCTGTTCTAAAAATCCGCTTAATATGACATATCAGATATTAAACTGACATCAGGGTGCGTAGCACCTGAAGGCCGAGGGCTGGAAAACCCCACCTAATCGATTCAGCTCCAAGCCTGTGAATGATCGTTGTAGAACACACAAAGAAACCTGAATAGAAGTTAAAAAAAAAAAAAAAAAAAGAAAAAAGGCGGGAAAACATATCAAAGAAAGAAAATACCCCTTAACTTACTTTAAAAAAAGTTAACAAAGTGATGTAAATACTTTCATTTTAAAAAATTTCAATAGTTAAAGCTTACTGCACCTGGCATTCCTACGTAGTCTCCCATCCAAGTACTAACCAGGCCCAGGCCTTCTTAGCTTCTGAGATCAGACAAGATTGGGCAATCTTCAGCTGGCATGTCTGTAAGCAAACTCTGCTTGAAAATCTTGGACTTTAAACAAAAGGGCTTTGAAAACATTATAAAGTGCGAGTAGTAATAATTATATACTTTATGTCAAAAATGATTGATGGCATATCTGTATGAGGAAAAAGCGCGTGATTTATGACCATCTACCCTTCTACATTCTCCCCTTCTCCACTGGACAGTGGACACTGTGCGCGTAATTTATGGCCTTCTCCCTTTCTGCCTTCTCCATCGGACCCAGCGCGTAATTTATGACCTCCTTCCATCCTTCCCCCTTCGGACATCTGTTATGTAAGACAAGTATGTTCCCGCGATGACCATTCTTACATAAACACTTAGACAGGTTTTAAAAACAGATGTCTTACCACTTTGTTTACAAACTATGGCTGTTGTGGGGGTGTTATAAGCCAGCATACCATTACCTCTTTCTCGCAAACACTGAATCAACGTGTGACATACAAATCTCACACACACCTTAGAACGTTCTTTTAAAACAGAAACCTTATTTTAAGTGTATGGTTTTACTCAACTACTGTTTCAGTGTTTAACACGTTTAAACACAATACTTACACAGACTTATTTTAAAAATACAAACGCATACTCTATTCATATACTGACTGAAATATGGTAGAACCCCCATTTTGTATGTAGGAAGTATCATAGCATCTTTCAGGACATACTCTATCGCTCTCTCCCATGTCACGTATTACAGATGTCATATACACTTAGACTAACTTTTAAAACAGATTTCTTATCACTTATTTACAACTAAGGCCATTGCTGATGGCTTATGCCCCATTTCTCCCAATGACATCCCTTTCCCCACGCACATCCCTCCCCGGGTTCATCACACATTCTTCCCCGACACCTAGCAGAGTCTCATATTGACACACACACACACACACACACACACACACACACACACACAGACCAGAACAGAAACCTTATTTAAATGATATATGTTTTAAAAACTGTTTCTAGTTAAAGAAAAACTATTTTGGCTTCAAACAATGTTAATTTCATACCCCTACTGTTAAAATAAATGAAACCGTTTTATGATTTCCCTCACCCACACACACACACACACACACACACACACACACACACACACACACACACACACAGACCCCTAGCACATCCTCCAACAAAGCTTTTAACACCTAACGCACCATATGTTTTTACAACGTGAGTCATCTGGTTTCACCATTCTCGCAAACGCCGAATCAACGTGTGACCTTTTACAAATATCACACACCCCTTTAGAACTTTCTTTTAAAACAGAAACCTTATTTTTAAGTGTATGGTTTTACTCAACTACTGTTTCAGTGTTTAACACGTTTAAACACAATACTTACACAGACTTATTTTAAAAATACAAACGCATACTCTATTCATATACTGACTGAAATATGGTAGAACCCCATTTTGTATGTAGGAAGTATCACAGCACCTTCAGGACATACTCTATCGCTCTCTCCCATGTGATGCATTACAGATGTCATATACACTTAGACTAACTTTTAAAACAGATTTCTTATCACTTATTTACAACTACGGCCATTGCTGATGGCTTATGCCCCATTTCTCCCAATGACATCCCTTTCCCCACGCACATCCCTCCCCGGGTTCATCACACATTCTTCCCCGACACCTAGCAGAGTCTCATATTGACACACACACACACACACACACACACACACACACACACACACACACAGACCAAAACAGAAACCTTATTTAAATGATATATGTTTTAAAAAACTGTTTCTAGTTAAAGAAAAACTATTTTGGCTTCAAACAATGTTAATTTCATACCCCTACTGTTAAAATAAATGAAACCGTTTTATGATTTCCCTCACCCACACACACACACACACACACACACACACACACACACACACAGACCCCTAGCACATCCTCCAACAAATATTTTAACACCTAACGCACCATATGTTTTTACAACGTGAGTCATCTGGTTTCACCATTCTCGCAAACACCGAATCACGTGGGACTTACAAATCTCACGTGCGCACACACACACAGAGGCCTATTTAACAAGAGAGGCCCACGAGGTCTTCATTCAACGGTTTCGACATCGCAAGGATCATCACCGGCTATGGACTCTCAGTAAGTTTTTCATAACACATAAACTATAAGTCTTGTTACAACGTATGTGTGTGTTTTATTTATTTATTTGTTAATAGGTGTAACTTTTCTGTAGAACCACTCGAAGGACCATCAAACCTGGCGTGTTTTGAAACACTGGGGTTCGAAAGTCTATGGACCGAGGGTTTTGGTGCGGGTGATTCTGAACCACAAATTTCATACCAAGGTAATTGTAAAAACCCCAGATCCTACTAATAATAATACCACTACATAGTTGTGAGTGTGTGTTTTTGACCGTGTATGCATTCTAATAGCAGAACATTATCCAAATTACAACGTTGTAACCGAGGATGTTGGATGCTCAGCCGACAGTTTAGGTAATATATTTATGACTATCTAATACGGTTTTTATGAAATTTTCATCATATGGTTGTGATTGTAATATCTCTCGTTCTGTACAGCAACCATCAGACAACTAGTGGGCACCATTCCTAAGCCACGCGTTGATGATACAGGGGTCGACAAGCCGTCAGGTCGGAAGGCTACACGCAAACGCAAGCACCTAGCTCCCGTGGTGGATCTGTGCGTGGAAAAGGCACAAAAACATATGGTGAAAAAGCCGCAAGGTGTGTATTACATATGTTTTAACACAATTTATTATTATTTTAATAAAATATTGACAATCAGGTTTGATAAAACTATCAGGAAAGAAGACGAAAACAGCTTTCAAGCTCCCGGAAAAGCCAGAAGGTGTGTATTTACATGGTTTTAACGCAATCGTTATTTTAATGAAATATTAATTTTAACATCGTGTGATTTTGTTACAGGTAGAACCCCCGTAAACGTTGATCTCGACTTTGTCACCGACTGGACCAACGCGGATTACAAAGCGTGGGATGCTGTAGATTTTGCCAGATCAGACATCGCTACGCAAACAGAACCAAACCACATCGACCCACAGAGGTACCGGCGGTTTTCTAATCATTCTGAATGCTGTGTATGCCTTAAACAGGTATTAGATAACATTGTTAAGGTGTATGACTTGCAAGAAAAGTTGATTAGTACTGTGGGGATTATAGCCAAAGCTGTAGAACATACATCAGATCTGAAGCGTGTTGATTGGTCATCGTTATCAACGGTTTTGTTGCGTTTAAGTGGCATTTCACGTGTGTAAGGGGTGTTTTAAACCTTGTTGTCAACCATAATGGAGCCGTCTAAACGTCAATGTATTGGTGGTGATGCAGTGGACAATTTTAATAAAACACTACACGACATGTTAAACGTCGAGACATGGGGGGAAATTGAGATGTTTAATAATGTTTTACATCAAATTCAAAATGGTTGTGGTGCTGAATCTGATCCAGTATCCTTAGAAGAAGGGTCGATAATGCATGCTGTGATAGACGGGTATCATGTTACACATAAACCATGGTTCAATGGGGTGGTACTGCGTCGTGATATTAATTTCAGATCCGTTTCGAGCAGCGACATAACATCATATATTTCACACATCCACGATGTATTCAAAGACATCGTAAAATTCTCACACACACTGGCCGGACAGAGCGGTGTTTTCGACGTCACACTGAGTGGCGATACCCTGGTTTCAGATGTTAATGCGATCCTTTCACCCGCGAATAACCATTCGTATGAAATTCTGATGGACGCCATCGAAAAAATAATCCAAAGCAATAAAAAAATCATGTGCGATGAGACACTACACCTGACTGTTTCAATCGCTAGAGGTCGTGATGGGGGCGCACGGCGTAAATTGCGTGATTTGGCTCATGATCAGATAATAAGCAAGAACAGGATGAATCTATTCTGCCCCGTTAACGTTACAAACCAATTGTGCTTCGCGATATGCCTGGCAAATTTTGTAAACCCTGAGAAACCAACAGCTTATTTAGAAAAATTGGCTGCCACATTTCAGACACGGTGTGGTCTACCTATTCACCATAAAGTCGGCTTTAATGATGTTCCAAAATTTGAGAGCTTATTGGACATCAAGATTGTGATCTTTTACAGATCAGACGTAGGGGTGTTGCAGAAATTTCAAACTAGCACTGTACCGCATACAAAAACAGCCTTTTTATACATACACGACAGCCATTACTACGGAATATTAAACCTCAAGGCGTTCATGGGGGTGCCGTATGTCTGTGAATTCTGCTATGCCGGTTACACTTCGTTCCGAGAGCATGGTTGCAAATACAGGTGTGATGTTTGTAACGACCCCGGATGCCCTTCAAGGGTCACAGGTTCGAGATATTGCTCGTCTTGTGGGAGGTTTTGCAAGTCTGATTTTTGTTTTGACAAACATAAACAGCCGCGTCCTATGAAGAGCGATCCTGGCGTGGTGGCGTCAAATTGTGATCTTACAAAATTTTGTAAGAATTGTAACAGGCGTTACCACGTTAGTGTTAAAAAACCCAAACCACACACGTGTCCGACACCACACTGTGTTCATTGTCGTGAAGAACTGATTCCAGACGCTAAGCATGAATGCTTCATACAACCCATTAGATTGAAGGAGACAAACAACCGCTACATTTTTTTTGATTTTGAAACACGTTTCGAGAACGGCAAACATCATGCAAATTTTGTTTGCGCAATTACATTTACAGGTGTGGAGTTCACGGCTGAGGGTGACGGGTGTGTGCGTGAATTTGTGAATTGGCTCCGTCGACCGAGGTTCAACGGTTTCACATTTTTAGCACACAACGCTGCAGGGTTTGATAATTTCATACTTTTGGAATATTACTCCAAAAACGGGATCAAACTAGATGTGACAATGACTGGATGCCGTCTGATATTCATGTATGATGCATGTTTTAAACAGCGTTTTATCGACAGCTATTCTTTTCTACTGATGAGTCTGGCAAAAACAACAGCTGCGTTAAATCTCACCACCACAGAAAAGGGTTATTTCCCACACAAGTTTAACACACGCTCAAACAGCCATTACATAGGCCCATACCCGGATAAGACCTTTTATGGATATGACAACATGTCCAATGCTGGCAGACGTGAATTTGATGACTGGTACAACGAATCAGCGTGCGGTGTTTTTGATTTTCAGAAGGAACTCCGTTTCTACGGTCGAAACGACGTCGTGCTGTTAAGAGAGGCGTGTCTGAAATACCGTGACGAGTTCATAGAATGCACGGGTCTAGACCCTTTTGGTCAAACCACGTTGGCATCGTGCTGCATGGCTGTATACAAAACACACTACCTACCGCGTGATACACTCGCTCTTACACATAACAACGCGTACACAAGCCAAAACAAGGCATTTTCAGACATTAGCATCGAATGGCTGGAATATGTCAAAACAACCAGGCATGTGTACATCCAACACGCTCTGACAGAGGGTGAGGTTGTGGTTGGGAAATACTGTCTTGACGGCTATTATGAAAAAAATGGTCGTAAATACGGTTTAGAATTTAATGGGTGTATGCATCACGGACATGATTGTAAATACACACCCACCCAGACTCATCCTTTGTCAAGGCTCCCGTACAGTGTTTTAAGAAGGCAATTTGATGATAAGATTGAAACCCTCACCAAGGTGTACGGCTTAAAAGTCGAAGTTATGTGGGAGTGCCAGTGGCGTCGTTTAAAACAGGTCGAACCATCAGTCATAGAGTTCATGTCGACATATGCACACCCCAGTCGTCTAAAGCCGAGAGACAGCCTCTTTGGCGGTCGAACGAATGCGTACAAACTCTATCACAAAACATCGGACGGTGAAAAAATTCGTTACTTTGATTTCACCAGTCTCTACCCGTTTTGTCAATCATCAAAGGAATATCCGATCGGCCACCCACAGATCATTTTGAAAGACTTTGATAGTCTCGAAAATTACTATGGGTTGGTTAAAGCAACGGTGTACCCGCCACGTGGTCTCTTACACCCTGTGTTGCCATACCGATGCGGCGGCAAACTAATGTTCCCGCTTTGTAGAACATGTTGTCATCTTGAGAATCAAGCGTCACCATGTACTCATACTGACGGCGAGAGATCTCTTTCGGGTTGTTGGGTCAGCATTGAATTGATGAAAGCTGTACAGATGGGCTATGTTTTGGCAGAGATTCATGAAGTGTGGCATTTTGAACAAAGATCAGAAACGTTGTTTGCAGATTATGTGAAAACGTTTCTACAATACAAGCAGGAAGCCAGTGGGTACCCGCCGGGGGTTGTGACGGATGTTGAAAAGCATGCATACATTGAAGATTATTTTCAAAAACAGGGTATCCGTCTGAATCCTGAAAAAATCTGTTCAAACCCTGCAAGGAGAAATATTAACAAACTCCTATTGAACTCACTTTGGGGCCGATTTTCAATGCGGGAAAACCTTCCATACACAGAGTTGTTGAAAGATCCTGACGACTTTTCGCGATACATTTTTGGGGGCGGTCGTGAAATCACACATTTTGCATTTGTCTCGGACGAAGTGGCATTGGTTCAGTGGCGTTATGCAGACGGTTATGGCGCTCAAATGCGTGACATTAATGTGTTTCTTGGAGCGTTTACAACGGCTCATGCACGCCTAGAATTATATTCTGTGATGGAGAAATTGGGTGATCGGCTGCTGTACAGCGACACAGACAGTCTAATCTTTGTCTCAAAAGATGGTGACTGGGAGCCACCCCTAGGTCCATATCTGGGCGATCTTACTGACGAGGTAGGCCCCGGGGATTACATTACAGAATTTTGTTCAGGCGGTCCGAAAACATATGGTTACATCACCGCTAACGGTAAGACATCCATGAAGGCCAAGGGTATCACTCTCAATGCTGAAAATTCAAAAGCTGTAAATCTACGCTCTCTGGTTGATTTGGTTAACAGCTATGTAATAGATGGAGACCGGTCGCAACATGTTTTAACACGCACAAACACAATTACCAGGAATAAAAGACACCTCACATTACATAACAAATCAGATGTCAAAAGGTTCAAAGTTGTGTACAACAAACGAGTCCTGCTCCCAGACTTTACGACGCTCCCCTATGGGTATTGACACAAGATGACTTTGAGAGATGTCACAGGTAAATATGTAAATAAAACATTTTTTTTTTTTTTTTTTTATGTCTGTAACATCTGTATATATGTACAGTTTTCTATTATTTGTATCTGTGTGATTTTCAACATGTTTGTAACATATTGTACATATGGATGTTTGCATTATTTGCATATGTGTGATTTTTTCAATATGTCTGTGACATTTGTATATTTATATTTGTATTTTTATGCTATTATACGCATGTGTGTTATTTTCTACAATAAAAATTTATGTGTGTCATCTCAGGATTCGATCTCAGATTGCAACATCCGTTCTCGTGTATAGTAAGCGGACCATCAAACTCTGGAAAGACGTTTTTTGTGAAAGCGTTAATAGCCGATGCCGACCGCTTAATATCTACAACGATTGAAAACATTGTCTACATTTACGACTGCTGGCAACCTCTTTATGACGAGTTGTTAAAAATTAGGAATATTAATTTTATACAAGGTATTCCCGACACACTATCGGACGACCAACTCTTGCCGCCGACCAAACCATCGCTATTAATTATCGATGACTTAATGGATGTTGCGAGTGGCAATAAGCAGGTTGAAAAAGTGTTTACACAATACGTGCATCATAGAAATCTCAGCGCTATCTACATGGTTCAGAATTTGTTTTTTCAGGGGAAATCCAGCAGAACAATCAGTTTAAACACAAATTACCTAATACTTTTCAAAAACCCAAGAGACAATACACAGATTGCTGTATTAGCGAGACAGATGTATCCGGGTAATACCAAATTCTTCCTTGAATGTTTTAAAAACGCTACTGAAAAACCCTTTGGCTACCTCATGATTGATTATAAATCTAGAACACCTGACACACTTCGTCTCAGAACGGATCTGCTTTCAGAGTATCCGGTGGTCTATGTTCAGAAAAAAAGAGTTTAGACGCTGACATGTCTAATCGTCTTTATAGAAATCTGCCGCTTCTAAAACTCTTACTTAAGGCTAAGCCGATACAGAGACGTCTCATTTTACAAGAATCTTCGAATGAGTTGATTCTAACCTTATGCGAAGTGGCTTTGAATGTGCTCAGCGGTACAATACCATTGACAAAGTCACAATATAAAAAGTTGGAAAAAAAGCTATAAAATTCATAGCCGATAAAAAAATTGGTGTGTTAAGAAAGAAATATGTGATCAATCAAGAGGGCGGGTTCCTTTTACCTCTGTTAAGCGTCGCAGTTCCCTTTATAAGCAGTCTAATAGCGTCAAGACAGGGGGGCTAATGGAACACGCTGAAAGGATGTATTTGGTACCCCAGCGACAGCTGGACAGGTTAAAATACGATGGTGCACCTATACCTCTGAGACAACGCGCGGAAAATGATTTGGATGCATCGATAAAAAGTGTTTTGGACAGAACTGATTTGGGGGATTATGAAAAAGCCAAATTATACTCGACACTCTTGCAGAGGTATATATCGGTGGTTAAGCAGGGTGATCATGAGACTAAATCGATAACGCATAACCTACCACAGGCATCTGAAAATGTACAGACATCACCCACAGAAGCAGCGACCGTTGATGACGACGCTACGGTTAAAGAGGTTTTACAAAATGTACCGCAGAGAAGTAAAAGGAATGTCCGGTATATATTAGAAAAAATGATGAAATCACAGGGGGTTGCTGCATGGGGTAAAGATGGCGAATTTGTTTTCAACGGTACGATCATTCCAGGATCTCACATTTTCGATTTGGTTAAGAACGTTACCACGTCCCAATCTATGAATCCTCATAGGAGACCCGAGGGGTGGCGTGAATTCCTGAGTGCTATAGCAATGTTGAACATACCTCTTTCTACGGTTCCAAACAGACGTGTTAAAGATGAGGTCAATTCATTTAAAAACATTAACAAGACTTTTACCACCCGTGATGATGATGGTGATTCAGAACCACCCGTGTTTTCATCGCCACGTTTAGATACAAGCGCATGGTTACATTTTTAAAAAGTGTATACAGTCTTGTTTAAAACGTGTTTGAACATGCGATGACAATAAACAAACTTGATGATACATATATTTGTTTTTCGACTCATTTATTTAGAATAAGATTTTTTCATAAACACCTCACCAGATTGTATACATTGAGAGTTTTTAAACATATCACAATTATAGACATGCGGGTGTAGTTTTTTCACAAATAGCGAGACCTTTTTATCATTTTTAGTCAAGTCGTTGGAATATTTAGATAAAACATCTTCATAGCTCAAACCCTTTGACATGTGGTAGAGAAAGAATACACAGTGTTCGCCGCACGTAACCGATGATAAATCCTGAACCTGTTTATTTGAAAATTGTACATTGTAACATGTAGTTTTTAGAAATTTATAAACGGTTGACGGAAACATCTTGCTGTCTGGCCTGTTTCCAAAACTGTCAAAAAAACAACCGACGCGGTCTTCAGTTATGTACACAGCTAACCAGTGTTCACCCGGTTGGTCCGAACTGTGTGTGTTAATTATCACAGATGCTGGTAATGTTGCCACAGGTCTTTTGGGTAATTGGTCGGACGGCAGTACGCCTAAAAAACACGTGTTTGTGGAGATTTTGTCCATAATATTTAATAGTTGTACGGTGTTCATTAATTCAGTAGTGGTCCACAAGAATCTGCCTGCGATTGGACACTTCAATCATGCTATCAAATATAGCGTAAACTATTAAATTGATAGTGTTTCGAAGCGGTTGTCTAAAACGCATTTCCAATCTGATGTTCCCTGATCTAATTAACGACATGTGTTGGCTGCATTCTTCGTCCGGCGTGAGGTTAAAAGCGTAGAGTGTGTAACCGTTCAAGAAATCCTCTCTGTCGATAGACAACGCCCGATTTTTTAGATGTCTGCCGGTTGATAACGCCAACTGATAAAACTCTCTTATAGCAGAACCTTCTATGTACTGTGGTTGAAACGGCTTGGCAGGGAATTGCTGTCCGTCCACATACACTGCTAGGAATTCTAAATCATAATGTTTGAATGCAAAAGGGTTTTTAGCATAAGATCCTGAAAATGCGTCATTATCAACCATCCCAATCACAATGGCTTTTGGTAGTGTCCCCAAAAACAGGTTTTCCTGATTAGCGACGCGTGTTCCGGCGGGCACTGAGAAATTTTTTAAGTATACCCTGTCGATAGGGTATTTAGCTGTTGCTGTGAGTAATGCCTGCGCGTGTCCCAACCTGACAGCTGGTGACACTGAAACCTTTTTAACAAACATGGACGCTGCCAGTATGTTAATTTTATAACCCAAATTGTCACTGCGCATTAAGCAAAATTCATCTTTAGCACGTGTTAATCGAATTTTTATATCAACGCCGTTCAACATGAGTTTTTCTTGAAAAAAGATATCGCTGTGTATGGGAGATAATAATTCAACAACGCTACTAGCATTAGTGAATGCGGCCCTCTTGTTCAACCCCCGGTTTGCTCCAGCCGGATCCGCAGTATCCATATGACCCGCAGTATCCTTGTAAAATAGGCCCGCTGAGAAAAGCGTTTCTAACGCATGACGGTCATAATTTATCAAACATTCAACAATACTTCTGTACGGGTAAGTATTTGAACTCTGTGAGATCAGCCGATCCCCCAGGGATACGTCGACCTGTGAAAATATTGTAGCTCCGGGGTAATTAACCAAGCCGACTGGTGCCCCCTCATCTACATCGGTGCCGTCCGGTTTAGTGATCTTGAGTCTTGTGTATAAAAGTGTATTGTTTAAATCAATATAGTCTTCACCGTTTCCAGCTATGAAAAACTCCAGGGGTGCCGAGTCAGTCAGTGCCGAGATAGGCGGCACTTCGATGTATGTACTTTTTTCTATAGACAACTGCGTCATGGGGACTGTAAACAAATCCAACTCTGACTTTACGCATTCATCGGACATCCCGTGTATTAACGCCATGACTAAAAGATGTTTTTTAAATTTCTTTTAGTCCGATACTCATGCATGCGTTGTTTACCCCTCGAGTTTCTTTAGACACTGAGTTTTGTTTCTTCTTTACTTTGCTTTTCTTGCCATGTGTGATTCGTTTTACACCCGGTGGTTTGTGTTCATATCGCCTGTTCATTACCATCATACCTGAACCATCTTGTCCAACATCATTTTGTCTAGGTCTCATGACATTCGTTACTACATCGGTAACAATGTTCTTTGCCGCCGATTTTAGATGGGGTTTTGCTATAGCGAAACCTTTTTTCAATAGCGGTAGTGCCATTCGGAAAAGACCTCGGAAAATACCGCCAAGCCCTGCGCCGTACATGGAAGGGGCGCCATAAAAACCTGGAATCCCACCCCCAGCTTGGTTTTGATAATACGTCACATAACGATGAGGGTCTATCGTGTACGGATTAAAAGCCTTCATAGTTTCTCAAATTCTTTGAGATTGCTTCGTGGGTCTGAAGTGTAGTTTTGTAACCACCTTGCCGTACTTAAATGGTATGACACAATTCTGATCTGATTTCACTTCTACAGCTATATCGCTGATGTGTGATTTCGAAACACGTACGTAGTGCGCTCTGTCATACTTGACTGTGACAAACTCTTTGTTTTTCCCGGTTATATGTACACATCGTAGAAGGGGTACAAAATAGTCACCCACCGCCTGATATTCTATAAAGTCTGTATAGACAAAAAGGCTATATTCGCCACCATACAGGTCGGCCGGATATGATGCATATGCTCGACTCAACGGATCCACAGTAATGCTTGCGTCAAAAAATTCGTTATTCTTAAACCCTAAAATAATCCTAAGCTTGCCTGATATCGCTATGGTGACAGGTTTGTTCGAATAGACATAAACCTTATTAATAAGGTCATCATAACCAAATGTAACGCCGTGTACCCTGGTATAGCCGCTTATCTCTTTGACTATGTCTGTAATGCTTGTGTAATAACCTACGCGTATTGTAACATCCAATCTCTCCCCTGTTATATTATTAGTCAAAAAGATGATTTTGTCATCCTCTCCAAAAGTCGGCCATGATCGCGGGTACTGGAATTCAATCAGCGCTACTTCCCAATCGCCCTTTAAAATAATAGGTTTCGCGAGTTTGGTCCTATACTTTGATATGGTATTATCAGGATATACGCTCTGTGAGGCATTACACGGCAGGGTTACATAAAAGCCTTCGTCCCCCATGGCGTTGTTTTATCGTGAATGAAAGACTGATTCTGGAACAAACTATTTAAACATCTACTACGTCTTTTTCATCAACCCAAGAGTTAAATTTTTCAGGCCACCCCAACCACTTCACAAAGACCATGCGTCTTTTCCCCATGTTCTTCCTTTCCAAAATTTTCTCAACTTTAAACGGTTTATTACTGATTAGTTTGATCTTTTGCAATTCTTCTTCATAAAAGGTACCGTCTATTATATCGCCGTCATAATCTACCAATTTGTAGACCGGTGGATTACGCGGGATACATGCTGATATAGTAAAGAATTCATCTGTGAAGTTTTGTTCATATCCTTTTGTGAATGCACCTCTTGCTTTAGAAATTCTTACAACGTCGCCTGTTTTGTAATTGAACGTAACATTTTTCTGCTTCGCATCGTTCACACCGTACAATGACTGAAACACTCGTGCTTCATTTGTAGAGCAGACCTGTGCAGGTTTCATTTTAATGCTACGATGGTAGCTTGCATTGTATGATTTTATTAAATCAGGAAGTACGTCTATATACCTTTTAGAATTGACCGATGTCAGATATCGCCACATTCTACCCTTAATAGTCCTGTTAAAACGTTCGATAACGCTTGCCTTTAATTCGCTACCTGTGGCAAAATGGGTGATGCTGTGTTTTCTCATTAGATTTTGAAATCCTTTGTTGAAAAACTCCTTTCCTCGATCGGTCTGTAATTTTTGAGGTACTCGTCCTTCCTTTAGAATAGTTTCAAATGCTCTAGTCACCTCAGCTCCGGTCTTGTTTTTTAAAATACGACCCCACGCATGTTTACTAAAAACATCTATACACGTTAACATGAATTTATAACCATCGTTTTCCTTTGAATACATAGACATGTCAACAAGATCTGCTTGGAATTGTTTGTCTATACCATACACCACGACTCTATTCCGCTTGTATTTTAAACGCGCTGGTTTGTGTAACGTGTATGCATCCTCCCCTGATAACCAGTCAGAAACCGTCTTATTAGACAACCTGACCCCTGTATTTTTAAACACGGCATCTTTTAACCTTGTTTTACCACCGAAGGAGCCCTCGCTGTCTGGCGTATAGTAGTATTTTTTTAAAAGGTCAGTCATGATGGGTTGCTTCGTGAAATAATGACACATTCTATTTTGGTCACACATTATTTATTTTCAAATTATGCGTTGTCGAGGTATTGTAAAAATTTCACACATACGTCTAAATCTCTCTCAATAAGGTATAAACATTCATCATGACATTTTCAGATTTAACAAATCTTTTGACAGACTGAAACCCATGTTTACAGAACAGTCTTCTCACCCCAGCTCTTTAGCGCTTCATAAATTACATCAGCACTTTGTGAGTCAGCAAGCCTCTCAGTCATCTGGTCCAGCCTCTGGAAAAAGAAAGGTTCATCTTCTAATTCGTAGGCCAGCGCCCCCACAGCACCGTTGATTTTCTGAGGATGTACATAGAGGCCGCTCGCTGTTAGAACGTTTGTGATGAGGTGGTGCGTCTCAGGCTGGAAAAGTCTCTGCTTTATCTTGTCCATGTTGGTAATGTAGAAATATCCCTCCGGCTCATAGAGACACGGGTGTTGGGTCTGACTCGGATGGTCCACCATGCATCCATAACAGGTTTCCCGCAGCAGTCGTCCGATAATGTTTTGAAGGATTCTGCACACGCAAAACTTTATGGTTTTAAAAGCTTTTAGTGTGGAACAAGTCAATTCGTCGCCATCCCATGGGTTTGAGACATCGCCCACATGTGTCGCAGCCGGTGGTGGCTTCTCATCAGAGGTTTGCGACGACGGGATGTCTACCAATGGCCCAGGCATGTATGTCAAATTCTGCAACCCCAGACTGTCACCCAGTTTGTCGATCCAACAACAGTCTTCAACAGCATCAGATGCACCATTCAGTCTAACAGCAATGACTTAACAGAACCTGTGATCACTCAGATTGTGTTAGGGGTCTGAGGTCCTGTTCTGCTTTTTAATGGCTAGCCGGTGTGGGGGATGGTTCAGGGTGTGACGTGGCATTGTCACACTCCGCCTCCCCATGAAAAAGACACACCCTGATTTCGTTGTATCCGGCCAAAATCTCGCTCCATTTAAACAATCTGTCAATCTTCTTGAAGACGTTGTGGAGTATGGCCACATCACACCACGGGTACATCACTTTCACATCCTTTGGCGATCCATACACACGGCGTTCACAGTCAGGCACCACACGACTGACATTCTTACCACTACACACGTAAATGTAAGACTCTGATTTCTGCTCTTGACATCCACCACACATGTAGTAGTGGTTTTGATCCGTAGCACCGGTCCACGATATGTAGAAAGGCCCCGTATTTACATCTTCAATCTTTTTCCACCCGTTATTCTTGAACAAACACCAGTCTTCAGCATAAAACGACACACACAATTGGTAGTCCGGTGTATACTCCTGGTCCGTGTCCACCGAGTACAGTCTCACATGACGCTCCTTCTTGTCAAAAATATAACCGCCGACACGTCCATCGGATAACATCCATTCGTATTCTTCACAGCCACCAGGGTTCTGAAGAAAACTCACCAAGGATCGTGGCCTTCTCCTTTTTGGCGCAAATGGTGTATCACAAACTATCCTGTTTGTAACAGGCGTAGGCGTAATACGTCTCTTCATAGCTGCACCAAGTGGGCTCCCCATTGTAACAGAATCTGTTGTACTCTGTTCAGAGACATCCTACGCCTCTTTTATTACCCTATGCAACCGTGGTAAACACACACACACACAACACATTAGCCATATGTATGGGTTGGGTTAGAGAAGGGTCAGGGAGAAGGGAAGGAGGTCATAAATTACGCGCAGGGTCCGATGGAGAAGGCAGAAAAGGGAGAAGGCCATAAATTACGCGCACTGTGTCCAGTGTCCAGTGGAGAAGGGGAGAATGTAGAAGGGTAGATGGTCATAAATCACGCGCTTTTTCCTCATACAGATATGCCATCAATCATTTTTGACATAAAGTATATAATTATTACTACTAGTATCCGCTTAGAAAAGGCAAAAAAAGCTAACAAAGCCATGTAAATACTTTCATTTTAAAAGTTTTTCAATAGTTAAAGCTTACAGCACCTGGTATTCCCAGGTAGTCTCCCATCCAAGTACCACCAGGCCCAAGCCTTCTTAGCTTCTAAGATCAGACAAGATTGGGCATTCTTCAGCTGGTTTGTCCATACACAAACTCTGCTTGAAAATCTTGAACTTTAAGCCAAAGGGGCTTGAACACATATCAAAGAGTGTAAAACTCCCGCTTTACTGTCAAATTATGATGAGAAAAGGCAAAAAAGTTAACAAAGCCATGTAAAATACTTTATTTTAAAAGTTTTTCAATAGTTAAAGCTTACAGCACCATGGCATTCCAGAGTAGTCTCCCATCCAAGTACTAACCAGGCCCAAGCCTTCTTAGCTTCTGAGATCAGACAAAGATTGGCATTCTCAGCTGGTTTGTCCGTACCCAAACTCTGCTTGAAAATCTTGAACTTTAAACCAAAGGGGCTTGAACACATATCAAAGAGTGAAAACTCCCGCTTTACTGTCAAATTATGATGGAGAAAAGGCAAAAAGCTAACAAAGCCATGTAAATACTTTCCATTTTTAAAAATGTTTTTCAATAGTTAAAGCTTACAGCACCTGGTATTCCCAGGTAGTCTCCCATCCAAGTACTAACCGCAGGCCCAAGCCTTCTTAGCTTCTGAGATCAGACAAGATTGGGCATTCTTCAGCTGGTTGTCCATACACAAACTCTGCTTGAAAATCTTGAACTTTAAACCAAAAGGGATTTGAAAACATTATAAAGTGCGAAAACTCCCGCTTTACTGTCAAATTATGATGGAGAAAGGCAAAAAAAGCTAACAAAGCCATGTAAATACTTTCATTTTAAAAGTTTTTCAATAGTTAAAGCTTACAGCACCTGGTATTCCCAGGTAGTCTCCCATCCAAGTACTAACCAGGCCCAAGCCTTCATTAGCTCTGAGATAAGACAAGAATTGGGCATTCTTCAGCTGGTTTGTCCGTACACAAACTCTGCTTGAAAATCTTGAACTTTAAACCAAAGGGGCTTGAAACACATATCAAGAGTGGAAAAACTCCCGCTTTACTGTCAAATTATGATGGAGAAAAGGCAAAAAAAGCTAACAAAGCCATGTAAATACTTTCATTTTAAAAGTTTTTCAATAGTTAAAGCTTACAGCACCTGGTATTCCCAGGTAGTCTCCCATCCAAGTACTAACCAGGGCCCAAGCTTTCTTAGCTTCTGAGATCAAACAAGATTGGGCATTCTTCAGCTGGTTGTCCGTACACAAACTCTGCTTTAAAATCTTGAACTTTAAACCAAAAGGGCTTTGAAAAAACATTATAAAGTGCGAAACTCCCGCTTTACTGTCAATTATGGGAGAAAAGCAAAAATAGCTAACAAAGCCATGTAAATACTTCATTTTAAAAATTTTTCAATAGTTAAAGCTTACAGCACCTGGTATTCCCAGGTAGTCTCCCATCCAAGTACTAACCAGGCCCAAGCCTTCTTAGCTTCTGAGATCAGACAAGATTGGGAGTTCTACAGCTGGTTTGTCTGTACACAAACTCTGCTTGAAAATCTTGAACTTTAAACCAAAGGGGCTTGAACACATATCAAAGAGTGAAAACTCCCGCTTTACTGTCAAATTATGATGGAGAAAAGGCAAAAAAGTTGGAGTGGTAAGCTTTTATTTGCAATACAACAAATAAAGTGCACACCTTCTAGAGGCAATGCAATACTGGGTCAGATAATGGGAGCGGATGAAGCAGGCCCTATTGCCAACTCCATGTTCCTAAAAATCCGCTTAAATATGAAATATCAGAATATTAAATTGACATCAGGGTGCGTAGCACCTGAAGGGCCGAGGGCTGGAAACAATCCACCTAATCGATTCAGCTCCAAGCCTGTGAATGATCGTGTTAGAGCACACACAGACAAAGAAAACTGAAGAGAAGTTTAAAAAAAAAAAAAAAAAAGAAAAAACGGGCCGGGAAAACATATCAAAGAAAGAAAATAACCCTTAACTTACTTAAGAAAAGGGTAACAAAGTGATGTAAAGAACTTTCATTTTAAAAAGTTTAACAATAGTTAAAGCTTACAGCACCTGGTATTCTCCCACGGTAGTCGTCCTATCCAAGTACTAACCAGGGCCAAGCCTTCTTAGGCTTCTGATATCAGACAAGATTGGGACAATTCTTCATGGCTGGTCATGTCTGTAAAGCAAACTCTGCTTGAAAATCTTGAACTTTAAACCAAAAGGGGCTTGAAACATTATAAAGTGCGAAAACTCCCGCTTTACTGTCAAATTATGATGGAGAAAAGGCAAAAAAAAGCTAACAAAGCCATGTAAATACTTTCATTTTAAAAGTTTTTCAATAGTTAAAGCTTACAGCACCTGGTATTCCCAGGTAGTCTCCCATCCAAGTACTAACCAGGCCCAAGCCTTCTTAGCTTCTGAGATCAGACAAGATTGGGCATTCTTCAGCTGGTTTGTCCGTACACAAACTCTGCTTGAAAATCTTGAACTTTAAACCAAAAGGGGCTTGAACACATATCAAAGAGTGAAAACTCCCGCTTTACTGTCAAATTATGATGGAGAAAAGGCAAAAAAAGCTAACAAAGCCATGTAAATACTTTCATTTTAAAAGTTTTTCAATAGTTAAAGCTTACAGCACCTGGTATTCCCAGGTAGTCTCCCATCCAAGTACTAACCAGGCCCAAGCCTTCTTAGCTTCTGAGATCAGACAAGATTGGGCATTCTTCAGCTGGTTTGTCCGTACACAAACTCTGCTTGAAAATCTTGAACTTTAAACCAAAGGGCTTTGAAAACATTATAAAGAGTGCGAAAACTCCCGCTTTACTGTCAAATTATGATGGAGAAAAGGCAAAAAAAGCTAACAAAGCCATGTAAATACTTTCATTTTAAAAGTTTTCAATAGTTAAAGCTTACAGCACCTGGTATTCCCAGGTAGTCTCCCATCCAAGTACTAACCAGGCCCAAGCCTTCTTAGCTTCTGAGATCAGACAAGATTGGGCATTCTTCAGCTGGTTTGTCCGTACACAAACTCTGCTTGAAAATCTTGAACTTTAAACCAAAGGGGCTTGAACACATATCAAAGAGTGAAAACTCCCGCTTTACTGTCAAATTATGATGGAGAAAAGGCAAAAAGTTGGAGTGGTAAGCTTTTATTTGCAATACAACAAATAAAGTGCACACCTTCTAGAGGCAATGCAATACTGGGTCGATGAATGGAGCGGATGGAGCAGGCCCTATTGCCGACTCCCTGTTCTAAAAATCCGCTTAATATGACATATCAGATATTAAACTGACATCAGGGTGCGTAGCACCTGAAGGCCGAGGGCTGGAAAACCCCACTAATCGATTCAGCTCCAAGCCTGTGAATGATCGTTGTAGAGCACACACAGACAAAAGAAACCTGAAGAGAAGTTAAAAAAAAAAAAAAAGAAAAAAAGGCGGGAGGAAAACATATCAAAGAAAGAAAATACCCCTTAACTTACTTTAAAAAAAAAGTTAACAAAGTGATGTAAATACTTTCATTTTAAAAGTTTTCAATAGTTAAAGCTTACTGCACCTGGCATTCCTACGTAGTCTCCCATCCAAGTACTAACCAGGCCCAGGCCTTCTTAGCTTCTGAGATCAGACAAGATTGGGCAATCTTCAGCTGGCATGTCTGTAAGCAACTCTGCTTGAAAATCTTGGACTTTAAACAAAAGGCTTTGAAAAACATTATAAAGTGCGAAAACTCCCGCTTTACTGTCAAATTATGACTGGAGAAAAGGCAAAAAAAAGCTAACAAGCCATGTAAATACTTTTCATTTTAAAAGTTTTTCAATAGTTAAAGCTTACAGCACCTGGTATTCCCAGGTAGTCTCCCATCCAAGTACTAACCAGGGCCCAAGCCTTCTTAGCTTCTGAGATAAGACAAGATTGGGCATTCTTCAGCTGGTTTGTCCGTACACAAACTCTGCTTGAAAATCTTGAACTTTAACCAAAAGGGGCTTGAACACATATCAAAAGAGTGAAAACTCCCGCTTTACTGTCAAATTATGATGGAGAAAAGGCAAAAAAAGCTAACAAAGCCATGTAAATACTTTCATTTTAAAAGTTTTCAATAGTTAAAGCTTACAGCACCTGGTATTCCCAGGTAGTCTCCCATCCAAGTACTAACCAGGCCCAAGCCTTCTTAGCTTCTGAGATAAGACAAGATTGGGCATTCTTCAGCTGGTTTGTCCGTACACAAACTCTGCTTGAAAATCTTGAACTTTAAACCAAAGGGCTTTGAAACACATATAAAGAGTGAAAACTCCCGCTTTACTGTCAAATTATGATGGAGAAAAGGCAAAAAAAGCTAACAAAGCCATGTAAATACTTTCATTTTAAAAGTTTTTCAATAGTTAAAGCTTACAGCACCTGGTATTCCCAGGTAGTCTCCCATCCAAGTACTAACCAGGCCCAAGCCTTCTTAGCTTCTGAGATCAGACAAGATTGGGCATTCTTCAGCTGGTTTGTCCGTACACAAACTCTGCTTGAAAATCTTGAACTTTAAACCAAAGGGGCTTGAACACATATCAAAGAGTGAAAACTCCCGCTTTACTGTCAAATTATGATGGAGAAAAGGCAAAAAGTTGGAGTGGTAAGCTTTTATTTGCAATACAACAAATAAAGTGCACACCTTCTAGAGGCAATGCAATACTGGGTCGATGAATGGAGCGGATGGAGCAGGCCCTATTGCCGACTCCCTGTTCTAAAAATCCGCTTAATATGACATATCAGATATTAAACTGACATCAGGGTGCGTAGCACCTGAAGGCCGAGGGCTGGAAAACCCCACCTAATCGATTCAGCTCCAAGCCTGTGAATGATCGTTGTAGAGCACACACAGACAAAGAAACCTGAAGAGAAGTTAAAAAAAAAAAAAAAAAAAGAAAAAAAGGCGGGAAAACATATCAAAGAAAGAAAATACCCCTTAACTTACTTTAAAAAAAAGTTAACAAAGTGATGTAAATACTTTCATTTTAAAAGTTTTCAATAGTTAAAGCTTACTGCACCTGGCATTCCTACGTAGTCTCCCATCCAAGTACTAACCAGGCCCAGGCCTTCTTAGCTTCTGAGATCAGACAAGATTGGGCAATCTTCAGCTGGCATGTCTGTAAGCAAACTCTGCTTGAAAATCTTGGACTTTAAACAAAAGGGCTTTGAAAACATTATAAAGTGCGAAAACTCCCGCTTTACTGTCAAATTATGATGGAGAAAAGGCAAAAAAAGCTAACAAAGCCATGTAAATACTTTTATTTTAAAAGTTTTTCAATAGTTAAAGCTTACAGCACCTGGTATTCCCAGGTAGTCTCCCATCCAAGTACTAACCAGGCCCAAGCCTTCTTAGCTTCTGAGATAAGACAAGATTGGGCATTCTTCAGCTGGTTTGTCCGTACACAAACTCTGCTTGAAAATCTTGAACTTTAAACCAAAGGGGCTTAAACACATATCAAAGAGTGAAAACTCCCGCTTTACTGTCAAATTATGATGGAGAAAAGGCAAAAAAAGCTAACAAAGCCATGTAAATACTTTCATTTTAAAAGTTTTTCAATAGTTAAAGCTTACAGCACCTGGTATTCCCAGGTAGTCTCCCATCCAAGTACTAACCAGGCCCAAGCCTTCTTAGCTTCTGAGATCAGACAAGATTGGGCATTCTTCAGCTGGTTTGTCCGTACACAAACTCTGCTTGAAAATCTTGAACTTTAAACCAAAAGGGCTTTGAAAACATATAAAGAGTGCGAAAACTCCCGCTTTACTGTCAAATTATGATGGAGAAAAGGCAAAAAAAGCTAACAAAGCCATGTAAATACTTTCATTTTAAAAGTTTTTCAATAGTTAAAGCTTACAGCACCTGGTATTCCCAGGTAGTCTCCCATCCAAGTACTAACCAGGCCCAAGCCTTCTTAGCTTCTGAGATCAGACAAGATTGGGCATTCTTCAGCTGGTTTGTCCGTACACAAACTCTGCTTGAAAATCTTGAACTTTAAACCAAAGGGCTTGAACACATATCAAAGAGTGAAAACTCCCGCTTTACTGTCAAATTATGATGGAGAAAAGGCAAAAAGTTGGAGTGGTAAGCTTTTATTTGCAATACAACAAATAAAGTGCACACCTTCTAGAGGCAATGCAATACTGGGTCGATGAATGGAGCGGATGGAGCAGGCCCTATTGCCGACTCCCTGTTCTAAAAATCCGCTTAATATGACATATCAGATATTAAACTGACATCAGGGTGCGTAGCACCTGAAGGCCGAGGGCTGGAAAACCCCACCTAATCGATTCAGCTCCAAGCCTGTGAATGATCGTTGTAGAGCACACACAGACAAAGAAACCTGAAGAGAAGTTAAAAAAAAAAAAAAGAAAAAAGGCGGGAAAACATATCAAAGAAAGAAAATACCCCTTAACTTACTTTAAAAAAAAGTTAACAAAGTGATGTAAATACTTTCATTTTAAAAGTTTTCAATAGTTAAAGCTTACTGCACCTGGCATTCCTACGTAGTCTCCCATCCAAGTACTAACCAGGCCCAGGCCTTCTTAGCTTCTGAGATCAGACAAGATTGGGCAATCTTCAGCTGGCATGTCTGTAAGCAAACTCTGCTTGAAAATCTTGGACTTTAAACAAAAGGGCTTTGAAAACATTATAAAGTGCGAAAACTCCCGCTTTACTGTCAAATTATGATGGAGAAAAGGCAAAAAAGCTAACAAAGCCATGTAAATACTTTTATTTTAAAAGTTTTTCAATAGTTAAAGCTTACAGCACCTGGTATTCCCAGGTAGTCTCCCATCCAAGTACTAACCAGGCCCAAGCCTTCTTAGCTTCTGAGATAAGACAAGATTGGGCATTCTTCAGCTGGTTTGTCCGTACACAAACTCTGCTTGAAAATCTTGAACTTTAAACCAAAGGGGCTTAAACACATATCAAAGAGTGAAAACTCCCGCTTTACTGTCAAATTATGATGGAGAAAAGGCAAAAAAGCTAACAAAGCCATGTAAATACTTTTATTTTAAAAGTTTTTCAATAGTTAAAGCTTACAGCACCTGGTATTCCCAGGTAGTCTCCCATCCAAGTACTAACCAGGCCCAAGCCTTCTTAGCTTCTGAGATCAGACAACATTGGGCATTCTTCAGCTGGTTTGTCTGTACACAAACTCTGCTTGAAAATCTTGAACTTTAAACCAAAAGGGCTTTGATAACATTATAATGTGCGAAAACTCCCGCTTTACTGTCAAAATATGATGGAGAAAAGGCAAAAAAAGCTAACAAAGCCATGTAAATACTTTCATTTTAAAAGTTTTTCAATAGTTAAAGCTTACAGCACCTGGTATTCCCAGGTAGTCTCCCATCCAAGTACTAACCAGGCCCAAGCCTTCTTAGCTTCTGAGATCAGACAAGATTGGGCATTCTTCAGCTGGTTTGTCCGTACACAAACTCTGCTTGAAAATCTTGAACTTTAAACCAAAGGGGCTTGAACACATATCAAAGAGTGAAAACTCCCGCTTTACTGTCAAATTATGATGCAGAAAAGGCAAAAAAGCTAACAAAGCCATGTAAATACTTTCATTTTAAAAGTTTTTCAATAGTTAAAGCTTACAGCACCTGGTATTCCCAGGTAGTCTCCCATCCAAGTACTAACCAGGCCCAAGCCTTCTTAGCTTCTGAGATCAGACAAGATTGGGCATTCTTCAGCTGGTTTGTCCATACACAAACTCTGCTTGAAAATCTTGAACTTTAAACCAAAAGGGCTTGAACACATATCAAAGAGTGAAAACTCCCGCTTTACTGTCAAATTATGATGGAGAAAAGGCAAAAAGTTGGAGTGGTAAGCTTTTATTTGCAATACAACAAATAAAGTGCACACCTTCTAGAGGCAATGCAATACTGGGTCGATGAATGGAGCGGATGGAGCAGGCCCTATTGCCGACTCCCTGTTCTAAAAATCCGCTTAATATGACATATCAGATATTAAACTGACATCAGGGTGCGTAGCACCTGAAGGCCGAGGGCTGGAAAACCCCACCTAATCGATTCAGCTCCAAGCCTGTGAATGATCGTTGTAGAGCACACACAGACAAAGAAACCTGAAGAGAAGTTAAAAAAAAAAAAAAAAAGAAAAAAGGCGGGAAAACATATCAAAGAAAGAAAATACCCCTTAACTTACTTTAAAAAAAGTTAACAAAGTGATGTAAATACTTTCATTTTAAAAGTTTTCAATAGTTAAAGCTTACTGCACCTGGCATTCCTACGTAGTCTCCCATCCAAGTACTAACCAGGCCCAGGCCTTCTTAGCTTCTGAGATCAGACAAGATTGGGCAATCTTCAGCTGGCATGTCTGTAAGCAAACTCTGCTTGAAAATCTTGGACTTTAAACAAAAGGGCTTTGAAAACATTATAAAGTGCGAAAACTCCCGCTTTACTGTCAAATTATGATGGAGAAAAGGCAAAAAAGCTAACAAAGCCATGTAAATACTTTTATTTTAAAAGTTTTTCAATAGTTAAAGCTTACAGCACCTGGTATTCCCAGGTAGTCTCCCATCCAAGTACTAACCAGGCCCAAGCCTTCTTAGCTTCTGAGATAAGACAAGATTGGGCATTCTTCAGCTGGTTTGTCCGTACACAAACTCTGCTTGAAAATCTTGAACTTTAAACCAAAGGGGCTTAAACACATATCAAAGAGTGAAAACTCCCGCTTTACTGTCAAATTATGATGGAGAAAAGGCAAAAAAGCTAACAAAGCCATGTAAATACTTTTATTTTAAAAGTTTTTCAATAGTTAAAGCTTACAGCACCTGGTATTCCCAGGTAGTCTCCCATCCAAGTACTAACCAGGCCCAAGCCTTCTTAGCTTCTGAGATCAGACAAGCATTGGGCATTCTTCAGCTGGTTTGTCTGTACACAAACTCTGCTTGAAAATCTTGAACTTTAAACCAAAGGGCTTTGATAACATTATAATGTGCGAAAACTCCCGCTTTACTGTCAAATATGATGGAGAAAAGGCAAAAAAAGCTAACAAAGCCATGTAAATACTTTCATTTTAAAAGTTTTTCAATAGTTAAAGCTTACAGCACCTGGTATTCCCAGGTAGTCTCCCATCCAAGTACTAACCAGGCCCAAGCCTTCTTAGCTTCTGAGATCAGACAAGATTGGGCATTCTTCAGCTGGTTTGTCCGTACACAAACTCTGCTTGAAATCTTGAACTTTAAACCAAAGGGGCTTGAACACATATCAAAGAGTGAAAACTCCCGCTTTACTGTCAAATTATGATGCAGAAAAGGCAAAAAAAGCTAACAAAGCCATGTAAATACTTTCATTTTAAAAGTTTTTCAATAGTTAAAGCTTACAGCACCTGGTATTCCCAGGTAGTCTCCCATCCAAGTACTAACCAGGCCCAAGCCTTCTTAGCTTCTGAGATCAGACAAGATTGGGCATTCTTCAGCTGGTTTGTCCATACACAAACTCTGCTTGAAAATCTTGAACTTTAAACCAAAAGGGCTTGAACACATATCAAAGAGTTAAAACTCCCGCTTTACTGTCAAATTATGATGGAGAAAAGGCAAAAAGTTGGAGTGGTAAGCTTTTATTTGCAATACAACAAATAAAGTGGACACCTTCTAGAGGCAATGCAATACTGGGTCGATGAATGGAGCGGATGGAGCAGGCCCTATTGCCGACTCCCTGTTCTAAAAATCCGCTTAATATGACATATCAGATATTAAACTGACATCAGGGTGCGTAGCACCTGAAGGCCGAGGGCTGGAAAACCCCACCTAATCGATTCAGCTCCAAGCCTGTGAATGATCGTTGTAGAGCACACACAGACAAAGAAACCTGAAGAGAAGTTAAAAAAAAAAGAAAAAAGGCGGGAAAACATATCAAGAAAGAAATACCCCTTAACTTACTTTAAAAAAAGTTAACAAAGTGATGTAAATACTTTCATTTTAAAAGTTTTCAATAGTTAAAGCTTACTGCACCTGGCATTCCTACGTAGTCTGTACACAAACTCTGCTTGAAAATCTTGAACTTTAAACCAAAAGGGCTTTGATAACATTATAATGTGCGAAAACTCCCGCTTTACTGTCAAAATATGATGGAGAAAAAGGCAAAAAAAGCTAACAAAGCCATGTAAATACTTTCATTTTAAAAGTTTTTCAATAGTTAAAGCTTACAGCACCTGGTATTCCCAGGTAGTCTCCCATTCAAGTACTAACCAGGCCCAAGCCCTTCTTAGCTTCTGAGATCAGACACGATTTGGACATTCTTCAGCTGGTTTGTCCGTACACAAACTCTGCTTGAAAATCTTGAACTTTAAACCAAAGGGGCTTGAACACATATCAAAGAGTGAAAACTCCCGCTTTACTGTCAAATTATGATGGAGAAAAGGCAAAAAGTTGGAGTGGGTAAGCTTTTATTTGCAATACAACAAATAAAGTGCACACCTTCTAGAGGCAATGCAATACTGGGTCGATGAATGGAGCGGATGGAGCAGGCCCTATTGCCGACTCCCTGTTCTAAAAATCCGCTTAATATGACATATCAGATATTAAACTGACATCAGGGTGCGTAGCACCTCAAGGCCGAGGGCTGGAAAACCCCACCTAATCGATTCAGCTCCAAGCCTGTGAATGATCGTTGTAGAGCACACACAGACAAAGAAACCTGAAGAGAAGTTAAAAAAAAAAAAAAAAAAAAAAAAGAAAAAAAAAGGCGGGAAAACATACTAAAGAAAGAAAGTACCCCTTAACTTACTTTAAAAAAGTTAACAAAGTGATGTAAATACTTTCATTTTAAAAGTTTTACATTAGTTAAAGCTTACAGCACCTGGCATTCCCATGTAGTCTGCCATCCAAGTACTAACCAGGCCCAAGCCTTCTTAGCTTCTGAGATCAGACAAGATTGGGCAATCTTCAGCTGGCAAGTCCGTAAGCAAACTCTACTTGAAAATCTTGGACTTTAAACAAAAAGACTTTGAAAACATTATAAAGTGCGAAAACTCCCGCTTTACTATCAAATTATGATGGAGAAAAGGCAAAAAAAGCTAACAAAGCCATGTAAATACTTTCATTTGAAAAGTTTTTCAATAGTTAAAGCTTACAGCACCTGGTATTCCCATGTAGTCTCCCATCCAAGTACTAACCAAGCCCAAGCCTTCTTAGCTTCTCAGATCAGACAAGATTGGGTATTCTTCAGCTGGTTTGTCCGTACACAAACTCTGCTTGAAAATCTTGAACTTTAAACCAAAAGGGCTTTGAAAACATTATCAAAGAGTGAAAACTCCCGCTTTACTGTCAAATTATGATGCAGAAAAGGCAAAAAAAAGCTAACAAAGCCATGTAATACTTTCATTTTAAAAGTTTTTCAATAGTTAAAGCTTACAGCACCTGGTATTCCCAGGTAGTCTCCCATCCAAGTACTAACCAGGCCCAAGCCTTCTTAGCTTCTGAGATCAGACAAGATTGGGCATTCTTCAGCTGGATTGTCCATACACAAACTCTGCTTGAAAATCTTGAACTTTAAACCAAAGGGGCTTGAACACATATCAAAGAGTGAAAACTCCCGCTTTACTTTCAAATTATGATGGAGAAAAGGCAAAAAGTTGGAGAGGTAAGCTTTTATTTGCAAAACAACAAATAAAGTGCACACCTTCTAGAGGCAATGCAATACTGGGTCGATGAATGGAGCGGATGGAGCAGGCCCTATTGCCGACTCCCTGTTCTAAAAATCCGCTTAATATGACATATCAGATATTAAACTGACATCAGGTAGGGTGCGTAGCACCTGAAGGCCGAGGGCTGGAAAACCCCACCTGATCGATTCAGCTCCACCCCACTCCATAGCCAAGCCTGTGAATGATCGTTGTAGAGCACACACAGACAAAGAAACCTGAAGAGAAGTTTAAAAAAAAAAAAAAAAAAAAAAAAAAAAGAAAAAAGACGGGAAAACATACTAAAGAAAGAAAGTACCCCTTAACTTACTTTAAAAAAGTTAACAAAGTGATGTAAATACTTTCATTTTAAAAGTTTTACATTAGTTAAAGCTTACAGCACCTGGCATTCCCATGTAGTCTCCCATCCAAGTACTAACCAGGCCCAAGCCTTCTTAGCTTCTGAGATCAGACAAGATTGGGCAATCTTCAGCTGGCAAGTCCGTAAGCAAACTCTACTTGAAAATCTTGGACTTTAAACAAAAGGGCTTTGAAAACATTATAAAGTGCGAAAACTCCCGCTTTACTATCAAATTATGATGGAGAAAAGGCAAAAAAGCTAACAAAGCAATGTAAATACTTTCATTTTAAAAGTTTTTCAATAATTAAAGCTTACAGCACCTGGTATTCCCATGTAGTCTCCCATCCAAGTACTAACCAGGCCCAAGCCTTCTTAGCTTCTCAGATCAGACAAGATTGGGTATTCTTCAGCTGGTTTGTCCGTACACAAACTCTGCTTGAAAATCTTGAACTTTAAACCAAAAGGGCTTTGAAAACATTATAAAGTGCGAAAACTCCCGCTTTACTATCAAATTATGATGGAGAAAAGGCAAAAAAAGCTAACAAAGCATGTAAATACTTTCATTTTAAAAGTTTTTCAATAGTTAAAGCTTACAGCACCTGGTATTCCCATGTAGTCTCCCATCCAAGTACTAACCAGGCCCAAGCCTTCTTAGCTTCTCAGATCAGACAAGATTGGGTATTCTTCAGCTGGTTTGTCCGTACACAAACTCTGCTTGAAAATCTTGAACTTTAAACCAAAGGGGCTTGAACACATATCAAAGAGTTTTTACTGTCAAATTATGAGGAGAAAAGGCAAAAAACAGCTAACAAAGCCATTGTAAATACTTACTTTTAAAGTTTTTCAATAGTTAAAGCTTACAGCACCTGGTATTCCCAGGTAGTCTCCCATCCAAGTACTAACCAGGCCCCAAGCCTTCTTAGCTTCTGAGATGCAGACAAGATTGGCCATTCTTCTTCAGCTGGTTGTCCGTACACAAACCTCTGCTTGAAAATCTTGAACTTTAAACCAAAGGGGCTTGAACACATATCAAAGAGTGAAAACTCCCACTATTACTGTCAAAGAATGATGGAGAAAAGGCAAAACACGCTAACAAAGCCATGTAAATACTTTCATTTTAAAATGTTTTTCAATAGTTAAAGCTTACAGCACCTGGTATTCCCAGGTAGTCTCCCATCCAAGTACTAACCAGGCCCAAGCCTTCTAGCATTCTGAGATCAGACAAGATTGGGCCATTCTTCAGCTGGTTTGTCCGTACACAAACTCTGCTTGAAAATCTTGAACTTTAAACCAAAGGGGCTTGAACACATATCAAAGAGTGAAAACTCCCGCTTTACTGTCAAATTATGATGCAGAAAAGGCAAAAAAAAGCTAACAAAGCCATGTAAATACTTTCATTTTAAAAGTTTTTCAATAGTTAAAGCTTACAGCACCTGGTATTCCCAGGTAGTCTCCCATCCAAATACTAACCAGGCCCAAGCCTTCTTAGCTTCTGAGATCAGACAAGATATGGCATTCTTCAGCTGGTTTGTCCGTACACAAACTCTGCTTGAAAATCTTGAACTTTAAACCAAGGGGCTTGAACACATATCAAAGAGTGAAAACTCCCGCTTTACTGTCAAATTATGATGGAGAAAAGGCAAAAAAAGCTAACAAAGCCATGTAAATACTTTCATTTTAAAAGTTTTTCAATAGTTAAAGCTTACAGCACCTGGTATTCCCAGGTAGTCTCCCATCCAAGTACTAACCAGAGGCCCAAGCCTTCTTAGCTTCTGAGATCAGACAAGATTGGGCATTCTTCAGCTGGTTTGTCTGTACACAAACTCTGCTTGAAAATCTTGAACTTTAAACCAAAGGGCTTGAACATATCAAAGAGTGAAACTCCCGCTTTACTGCCAAATTATGATGGAGAAAAGGCAAAAAGTTGGAGTGGTAAGCTTTTATTTGCAATACACAAATAATGCACACCTTCTAGAGGCAATGCAATACTGGGTCGATGAATGGAGCGGATGGAGCAGGCCCTATTGCCGACTCCCTGTTCTAAAAATCCGCTTAATATGACATATCAGATATTAAATTGACATCAGGATGCGTAGCACCTGAAGGCCGAGGGCTGGAAAATCCCACCTAATCGATTCAGCTCCAAGCCTGTGAATGATCTTTGTAGAGCACACACAGACAAAGAAACCTGAAGAGAAGTTTAAAAAAAAAAAAAAAAAAAAAAAAAGAAAAAGGCGGGAAAACATATCAAAGAAAGAAAATACCCCTTAACTTACTTAAAAAAAGCTAACAAAGTGATGTAATACTTTCATTTTAAAAGTTTAACAATAGTTAAAGCTTACAGCACCTGGCATTCCCACATAGTCTCCCATCCAAGTACTAACCAGGCCCAAGCCTTCTTAGCCTCTGAGATCAGACAAGATTGGGCAATCTTCTGCTGGCATGTCTGTAAGCAAACTCTGCTTGAAAATCTTGGACTTTAAACAAAAGGGCTTTGAAAACATTATAAAGTCCGAAAACTCCCGCTTTACTGTCAAATTATGATGGAGAAAAGGCAAAAAAAGCTAAAAAAGCCATGTAAATACTTTCATTTTAAAGTTTTTCAATAGTTAAAGCTTACAGCACCTGGTATTCCCAGGTAGTCTCCCATCCAAGTACTAACCAGGACCAAGCCTTCTTAGCTTCTGAGATCAAACAAGATTGGGCATTTATCAGCTGGTTTGTTCGTACACAAACTCTGCTTGACAATCTTGAACTTTAAACCAAAAGGGCTTTGAAAACATTATAAAGTGCGAAAACTCCCGCTTTACTGTCAAATTATGATGGAGAAAAGGCAAAAAAGCTAACAAAGCCATGTAAATACTTTCATTTTAAAAGTTTTCAATAGTTAAAGCTTACAGCACCTGGTATTCCCAGGTAGTCTCCCATCCAAGTACTAACCAGGCCAAGCCTTCATAGATTCTGAGATCAGACAAGATGGGCATTCTTCAGCTGGTTTGTCTGTACACAAACTCTGCTTGAAATCTTTAACTTTAAACCAAAGGGGCTTGAACACATATCAAAGAGTGAAAACTCCCGCTTTACTGTCAAATTATGATGGAGAAAGGCAAAAAAAGCTAACAAAGCCATGTAAATACTTTCATTTTAAAAGTTTTTCAATAGTTAAAGCTTACAGCACCTGGTATTCCCAGGTAGTCTCCCATCCAATTACTAAACAGGCCAAGCCTTCTTAGCTTCTGAGATCAGACAAGATTGGGCATTCTTCAGCTGGTTTGTCTGTACACAAACTCTGCTTGAAAATCTTGAACTTTAAACCAAAGGGGCTTGAACACATATCAAAGAGTGAAAACTCCCGCTTTACTGTCATTATGATGGAGAAAGGCAAAAAAAGCTAACACAAAGCCATGTAAATACTTTCATTTTAAAAGTTTTTCAATAGTTAAAGCTTACAGCACCTGGTATTCCCATAGTCTCCCATCCAAGTACTAACCAGGCCAAGCCTTCTTAGCTTCTGAGATCAGACAAGATTGGGCATTCTTCAGCTGGTTGTCGTACACAAACTCTGCTTGAAAATCTTGAACTTTAAACAAGGGGCTTGAACATATATCAAAGAGTGAAACTCCCGCTTTACTGTCAAATTATGATGGAGAAAAGGCAAAAAGTTGGAGTGGTAAGCTTTTATTTGCAATACAACAAAT
>NW_021629932.1:0-48499 GCF_900700375.1 Denticeps clupeoides
AAACTCTGCTTGAAATCATGAAATTTTAAACCAAAGGGGCTTGAACACTTATCAAAGAGTGAAAACTCCCGCTTTACTGTCAAATTATGATGGAGAAAAGGCAAAAAAAGCTAACAAAGCCATGTAAATACTTTCATTTTAAAAGTTTTTCAATAGTTAAAGCTTACAGCACATGGCATTCCCATGTAGTCTCCCATCCAAGTACTAACCAGGCCCAAGCCTTCTTAGCTTCTGAGATCAGACAAGATTGGGCAATCTTCAGCTGTTTTAACCGTACACAAACTATGCATGAAAATCTTGAACTTTAAGCCAAAGGGGCTTGAACACATATCAAAGAGTGAAAACTCCCGCTTTACTGTCAAATTATCATGGAGAAAAGGCAAAAAGTTGGAGTGGTAAGCTTTTATTTGCAATACAACAAATAAAGTGCACACCTGCTAGAGGCAATAAAATACTGGGTCGATGAATGGAGCAGATGGAGCAGGCCCTATTGCCGACTTCCTGTTCTAAAAATCCGCTTAATATGACATATCAGATATTAAACTGACATCAGGGTGCGTAGCACCTTAAGGCCGAGTGCTGGAAAACCCCACCTAATCGATTCAGCTCCACCCACTCCATAGCCAAGCCTGTGAATGATCGTTGTAGAGCACGCACAGACAAAGAAACCTGAAGAGAAGTTTAAAAAAAAAAAAAAAAAAAAAAAGAGAAAAAAGGCGGGAAAACATATCAAAGAAAGAAAATACCCCTTAACTTACTTTAAAAAAAAGTTAACAAAGTGATGTAAATACTTTCATTTTAAAAGTTTTACAATAGTTAAAGCTTACAGCACCTGGTATTCCCAGGTAGTCTCCTATCCAAGCACTAACCAGGCCCAAGCCTTCTTAGCTTCTGAGATCAGACAAGATTGGGCATTCTTCAGCTGGTTTGTCCGTACACAAACTCTGCTTGAAAATCTTGAACTTTAAACCAAAGGGGCTTGAACACATATCAAAGAGTGAAAACTCCTGCTTTACTGTCAAATTATGATGGAGAAAAGGCAAAAAAAGCTAACAAAGCCATGTAAATACTTTCATTTTAAAAGTTTTTCAATAGTTAAAGCTTACAGAACCTGGTATTCCCAGGTAGTCTCCCATCCAAGTACTAACCAGGCCCAAGCCTTCTTAGCTTCTGAGATCAGACAAGATTGGGCATTCTTCAGCTGGTTTGTCCGTACACAAACTCTGCTTGAAAATCTTGAACTTTAAACCAAAGGGGCTTGAACACATATCAAAGAGTGAAATCTCCCGCTTTACTGTCAAATTATGATGGAGAAAAGGCAAAAAAAGCTAACAAAGCCATGTAAATACTTTCATTTTAAAAGTTTTTCAATAGTTAAAGCTTACAGCACCTGGTATTCCCTGGTAGTCTCCCATCCAAGTACTAACCAGGCCCAAGCCTTCTTAGCTTCTGAGATCAGACATGATTGGGCATTCTTCAGCTGGTTTGTCCGTACACAAACTCTGCTTGAAAATCTTGAACTTTAAACCAAAGGGGCTTGAACACATATCAAAGAGTGAAAACTCCTGCTTTACTGTCAAATTATGATGGAGAAAAGGCAAAAAAAGCTAACAAAGCCATGTAAATACTTTCATTTTAAAGTTTTTTCAATAGTTAAAGCTTACAGCACATGGCATTCCCATGTAGTCTCCCATCCAAGTACTAACCAGGCCCAAGCCTTCTTAGCTTCTGAGATCAGACAAGATTGGGCAATCTTCAGCTGTTTAACCGTACACAAACTATGCATGAAAATCTTGAACTTTAAGCCAAAGGGGCTTGAACACATATCAAAGAGTGAAAACTCCCGCTTTACTGTCAAATTATGATGGAGAAAAGGCAAAAAAAGCTAACAAAGCCATGTAAATACTTTCATTTTAAAAGTTTTTCAATAGTTAAAGCTTACAGCACATGGCATTCCCATGTAGTCTCCCATCCAAGTACTAACCAGGCCCAAGCCTTCTTAGCTTCTGAGATCAGACAAGATTGGGCAATCTTCAGCTGTTTTAACCGTACACAAACTATGCATGAAAATCTTGAACTTTAAGCCAAAGGGGCTTGAACACATATCAAAGAGTGAAAACTCCCGCTTTACTGTCAAATTATGATGGAGAAAAGGCAAAAAAAAGCTAACAAAGCCATGTAAATACTTTAATTTTAAAAGTTTTTCAATAGTTAAAGCTTACAGCACATGGCATTCCCATGTAGTCTCCCATCCAAGTACTAACCAGGCCCAAGCCTTCTTAGCTTCTGAGATCAGACAAGATTGGGCAATCTTCAGCTGTTTTAACCGTACACAAACTATGCATGAAAATCTTGAACTTTAAGCCAAAGGGGCTTGAACACATATCAAAGAGTGAAAACTCCCGCTTTACTGTCAAATTATCATGGAGAAAGGCAAAAAGTTGGAGTGGTAAGCTTTTATTTGCAATACAACAAATAAAGTGCACACCTGCTAGAGGCAATAAAATACTGGGTCGATGAATGGAGCAGATGGAGCAGGCCCTATTGCCGACTTCCTGTTCTAAAAATCCGCTTAATATGACATATCAGATATTAAACTGACATCAGGGTGCGTAGCACCTTAAGGCCGAGGGCTGGAAAACCCCACCTAATCGATTCAGCTCCACCCCACTCCATAGCCAAGCCTGTGAATGATCGTTGTAGAGCACGCACAGACAAAGAAACCTGAAGAGAAGTTTAAAAAAAAAAAAAAAAAAAAAAAAAGAGAAAAAAGGCGGGAAAACATATCAAAGAAAGAAAATACCCCTTAACTTACTTTAAAAAAAAGTTAACAAAGTGATGTAAATACTTTCATTTTAAAAGTTTTACAATAGTTAAAGCTTACAGCACCTGGTATTCCCAGGTAGTCTCCTATCCAAGCACTAACCAGGCCCAAGCCTTCTTAGCTTCTGAGATCAGACAAGATTGGGCATTCTTCAGCTGGTTTGTCCGTACACAAACTCTGCTTGAAAATCTTGAACTTTAAACCAAAGGGGCTTGAACACATATCAAAGAGTGAAAACTCCCTGCTTTACTGTCAAATTATGATGGAGAAAAGGCAAAAAAAGCTAACAAAGCCATGTAAATACTTTCATTTTAAAAGTTTTTCAATAGTTAAAGCTTACAGAACCTGGTATTCCCAGGTAGTCTCCCATCCAAGTACTAACCAGGCCCAAGCCTTCTTAGCTTCTGAGATCAGACAAGATTGGGCATTCTTCAGCTGGTTTGTCCGTACACAAACTCTGCTTGAAAATCTTGAACTTTAAACCAAAGGGGCTTGAACACATATCAAAGAGTGAAATCTCCCGCTTTACTGTCAAATTATGATGGAGAAAAGGCAAAAAAAAGCTAACAAAGCCATGTAAATACTTTCATTTTAAAAGTTTTTCAATAGTTAAAGCTTACAGCACCTGGTATTCCCTGGTAGTCTCCCATCCAAGTACTAACCAGGCCCAAGCCTTCTTAGCTTCTGAGATCAGACACGATTGGGCATTCTTCAGCTGGTTTGTCCGTACACAAACTCTGCTTGAAAATCTTGAACTTTAAACCAAAGGGGCTTGAACACATATCAAAGAGTGAAAACTCCTGCTTTACTGTCAAATTATGATGGAGAAAAGGCAAAAAAAGCTAACAAAGCCATGTAAATACTTTCATTTTAAAAGTTTTTCAATAGTTAAAGCTTACAGCACATGGCATTCCCATGTAGTCTCCCATCCAAGTACTAACCAGGCCCAAGCCTTCTTAGCTTCTGAGATCAGACAAGATTGGGCAATCTTCAGCTGTTTTAACCGTACACAAACTATGCATGAAAATCTTGAACTTTAAGCCAAAGGGGCTTGAACACATATCAAAGAGTGAAAACTCCCGCTTTACTGTCAAATTATGATGGAGAAAAGGCAAAAAAAGCTAAAAAAAACATGTAAATACGTTAATTTTAAAAGTTTTTCAATAGTTAAAGCTTACAGCACATGGCATTCCCATGTAGTCTCCCATCCAAGTACTAACCAGGCCCAAGCCTTCTTAGCTTCTGAGATCAGACAAGATTGGGCAATCTTCAGCTGTTTTAACCGTACACAAACTATGCATGAAAATCTTGAACTTTAAGCCAAAGGGGCTTGAACACATATCAAAGAGTGAAAACTCCCGCTTTACTGTCAAATTATCATGGAGAAAAGGCAAAAAGTTGGAGTGGTAAGCTTTTATTTGCAATACAACAAATAAAGTGCACACCTGCTAGAGGCAATAAAATACTGGGTCGATGAATGGAGCGGATGGAGCAGGCCCTATTGCCGACTCCCTGTTCTAAAAATCCGCTTAATATGACATATCAGATATTAAACTGACATCAGGGTGCGTAGCACCTTAAGGCCGAGGGCTGGAAAACCCCACCTAATCGATTCAGCTCCACCCCACTCCATAGCCAAGCCTGTGAATGATCGTTGTAGAGCACGCACAGACAAAGAAACCTGAAGAGAAGTTTAAAAAAAAAAAAAAAAAAAAAAGAGAAAAAAGGCGGGAAAACATATCAAAGAAAGAAAATACCCCTTAACTTACTTTAAAAAAAAAGCTAACAAAGCCACGTAAATACTTTCATTTTAAAAGTTTTTCAATAGTTAAAGCTTATAGCACCTGGTATTCCCTGGTAGTCTCCCATCCAAGTACTAACCAGGCCCAAGCCTTCTTAGCTTCTGAGATCAGACAAGATTGGGCATTCTTCAGCTGGTTTGTCCGTACACAAACTCTGCTTGAAAATCTTGAACTTTAAACCAAAGGGGCTTGAACAAATATATCAAAGAGTGAAAACTCCTGCTTTACTGTCAAATTATGATGGAGAAAAGGCAAAAAAAGCTAACAAAGCCATGTAAATACTTTCATTTTAAAAGTTTTTCAATAGTTAAAGCTTACAGCACATGGCATTCCCATGTAGTCTCCCATCCAAGTACTAACCAGGCCCAAGCCTTCTTAGCTTCTGAGATCAGACAAGATTGGGCAATCTTCAGCTGGCATGTCCGTACACAAACTCTGCTTGAAAATCTTGAACTTTAAACCAAAGGGGCTTGAACACTTATCAAAGAGTGAAAACTCCCGCTTTACTGTCAAATTATGATGGAGAAAAGGCAAAAAAAGCTAACAAAGCCATGTAAATACTTTCATTTTAAAACTTTTTCAATAGTTAAAGCTTACAGCACATGGCATTCCCATGTAGTCTCCCATCCAAGTACTAACCAGGCCCAAGCCTTCTTAGCTTCTGAGATCAGACAAGATTGGGCAATCTTCAGCTGTTTTAACCGTACACAAACTATGCATGAAAATCTTGAACTTTAAGCCAAAGGGGCTTGAACACATATCAAAGAGTGAAAACTCCCGCTTTACTGTCAAATTATGATGGAGAAAAGGCAAAAAAAAGCTAAAAAAAGCATGTAAATACTTTAATTTTAAAAGTTTTTCAATAGTTAAAGCTTACAGCACATGGCATTCCCATGTAGTCTCCCATCCAAGTACTAACCAGGCCCAAGCCTTCTTAGCTTCTGAGATCAGACAAGATTGGGCAATCTTCAGCTGTTTTAACCGTACACAAACTATGCATGAAAATCTTGAACTTTAAGCCAAAGGGGCTTGAACACATATCAAAGAGTGAAAACTCCCGCTTTACTGTCAAATTATCATGGAGAAAAGGCAAAAAGTTGGAGTGGTAAGCTTTTATTTGCAATACAACAAATAAAGTGCACACCTGCTAGAGGCAATAAAATACTGGGTCGATGAATGGAGCGGATGGAGCAGGCCCTATTGCCGACTCCCTGTTCTAAAAATCCGCTTAATATGACATATCAGATATTAAACTGACATCAGGGTGCGTAGCACCTTAAGGCCGAGGGCTGGAAAACCCCACCTAATCGATTCAGCTCCACCCCACTCCATAGCCAAGCCTGTGAATGATCGTTGTAGAGCACGCACAGACAAAGAAACCTGAAGAGAAGTTTAAAAAAAAAAAAAAAAAAAAAAGAGAAAAAAGGCGGGAAAACATATCAAAGAAAGAAAATACCCCTTAACTTACTTTAAAAAAAAGCTAACAAAGCCACGTAAATACTTTCATTTTAAAAGTTTTTCAATAGTTAAAGCTTATAGCACCTGGTATTCCCTGGTAGTCTCCCATCCAAGTACTAACCAGGCCCAAGCCTTCTTAGCTTCTGAGATCAGACAAGATTGGGCATTCTTCAGCTGGTTTGTCCGTACACAAACTCTGCTTGAAAATCTTGAACTTTAAACCAAAGGGGCTTGAACAAATATATCAAAGAGTGAAAACTCCTGCTTTACTGTCAAATTATGATGGAGAAAAGGCAAAAAAAGCTAACAAAGCCATGTAAATACTTTCATTTTAAAAGTTTTTCAATAGTTAAAGCTTACAGCACATGGCATTCCCATGTAGTCTCCCATCCAAGTACTAACCAGGCCCAAGCCTTCTTAGCTTCTGAGATCAGACAAGATTGGGCAATCTTCAGCTGTTTTAACCGTACACAAACTATGCATGAAAATCTTGAACTTTAAGCCAAAGGGGCTTGAACACATATCAAAGAGTGAAAACTCCCGCTTTACTGTCAAATTATGATGGAGAAAAGGCAAAAAAAAGCTAACAAAGCCATGTAAATACTTTCATTTTAAAAGTTTTTCAATAGTTAAAGCTTACAGCACATGGCATTCCCATGTAGTCTCCCATCCAAGTACTAACCAGGCCCAAGCCTTCTTAGCTTCTGAGATCAGACAAGATTGGGCAATCTTCAGCTGTTTTAACCGTACACAAACTACGCATGAAAATCTTGAACTTTAAGCCAAAGGGGCTTGAACACATATCAAAGAGTGAAAACTCCCGCTTTACTGTCAAATTATCATGGAGAAAAGGCAAAAAGTTGGAGTGGTAAGCTTTTATTTGCAATACAACAAATAAAGTGCACACCTGCTAGAGGCAATAAAATACTGGGTCGATGAATGGAGCGGATGGAGCAGGCCCTATTGCCGACTCCCTGTTCTAAAAATCCGCTTAATATGACATATCAGATATTAAACTGACATCAGGGTGCGTAGCACCTTAAGGCCGAGGGCTGGAAAACCCCACCTAATCGATTCAGCTCCACCCCACTCCATAGCCAAGCCTGTGAATGATCGTTGTAGAGCACGCACAGACAAAGAAACCTGAAGAGAAGTTTAAAAAAAAAAAAAAAAAAAAAAGAGAAAAAAGGCGGGAAAACATATCAAAGAAAGAAAATACCCCTTAAATTACTTTAAAAAAAAGTTAACAAAGTGATGTAAAAACTTTCATTTTAAAAGTTTTACAATAGTTAAAGCTTACAGCATCTGGTATTCCCAGGTAGTCTCCCATCCAAGCACTAACCAGGCCCAAGCCTTCTTAGCTTCTGAGATCAGACAAGATTGGGCATTCTTCAGCTGGTTTGTCCGTACACAAACTCTGCTTGAAAATCTTGAACTTTAAACCAAAGGGGCTTGAACACATATCAAAGAGTGAAAACTCCCGCTTTACTGTCAAATTATGATGGAGAAAAGGCAAAAAAAGCTAACAAAGCCACGTAAATACTTTCATTTTAAAAGTTTTTCAATAGTTAAAGCTTATAGCACCTGGTATTCCCAGGTAGTCTCCCATCCAAGTACTAACCAGGCCCAAGCCTTCTTAGCTTCTGAGATCAGACAAGATTGGGCAATCTTCAGCTGGCATGTCCGTACACAAACTCTGCTTGAAAATCATGAACTTTAAACCAAAGGGGCTTGAACACTTATCAAAGAGTGAAAACTCCCGCTTTACTGTCAAATTATGATGGAGAAAAGGCAAAAAAAAGCTAACAAAGCCATGTAAATACTTTCATTTTAAAAGTTTTTCAATAGTTAAAGCTTACAGCACATGGCATTCCCATGTAGTCTCCCATCCAAGTACTAACCAGGCCCAAGCCTTCTTAGCTTCTGAGATCAGACAAGATTGGGCAATCTTCAGCTGTTTTAACCGTACACAAACTATGCATGAAAATCTTGAACTTTAAGCCAAAGGGGCTTGAACACATATCAAAGAGTGAAAACTCCCGCTTTACTGTCAAATTATCATGGAGAAAAGGCAAAAAGTTGGAGTGGTAAGCTTTTATTTGCAATACAACAAATAAAGTGCACACCTGCTAGAGGCAATAAAATACTGGGTCGATGAATGGAGCGGATGGAGCAGGCCCTATTGCCGACTTCCTGTTCTAAAAATCCGCTTAATATGACATATCAGATATTAAACTGACATCAGGGTGCGTAGCACCTTAAGGCCGAGTGCTGGAAAACCCCACCTAATCGATTCAGTTCCACCCCACTCCATAGCCAAGCCTGTGAATGATCGTTGTAGAGCACGCACAGACAAAGAAACCTGAAGAGAAGTTTAAAAAAAAAAAAAAAAAAAAAAGAGAAAAAAGGCGGGAAAACATATCAAAGAAAGAAAATACCCCTTAACTTACTTTAAAAAAAAGTTAACAAAGTGATGTAAATACTTTCATTTTAAAAGTTTTACAATAGTTAAAGCTTACAGCACCTGGTATTCCCAGGTAGTCTCCTATCCAAGCACTAACCAGGCCCAAGCCTTCTTAGCTTCTGAGATCAGACAAGATTGGGCATTCTTCAGCTGGTTTGTCCGTACACAAACTCTGCTTGAAAATCTTGAACTTTAAACCAAAGGGGCTTGAACACATATCAAAGAGTGAAAACTCCTGCTTTACTGTCAAATTATGATGGAGAAAAGGCAAAAAAAGCTAACAAAGCCATGTAAATACTTTCATTTTAAAAGTTTTTCAATAGTTAAAGCTTACAGAACCTGGTATTCCCAGGTAGTCTCCCATCCAAGTACTAACCAGGCCCAAGCCTTCTTAGCTTCTGAGATCAGACAAGATTGGGCATTCTTCAGCTGGTTTGTCCGTACACAAACTCTGCTTGAAAATCTTGAACTTTAAACCAAAGGGGCTTGAACACATATCAAAGAGTGAAATCTCCCGCTTTACTGTCAAATTATGATGGAGAAAAGGCAAAAAAAGCTAACAAAGCTGTAGCGTCTGCGTAGGATCACAGATGGTTGATCTTCAAAGAACCTTTTAACCTTTGACATTTACATACCAATTACAACCCTGGACCCTCACTCTGATCGTCCCGTCTTCCCCCACTGTCACAAATGTAGCGTCTGCGTAGGATCATAGATGGTTGATCTTCAAAGAACCTTTTAACCTTTGACATTTACATACAAATTACAACCTGGACCCTCAGCCTGATTGTCCCGTCTGCCCCCACTGTCACCAAGACGATGCGAAGCAGACGGGGTCTGCAAACTGCTCATCGGGGCTCCAAGCTTCAAAGCATTCCAAAGACCTCCTGCCTGGCCCCACCGTCGCAATACACAATCACGCACACACTTAAAACATATTGTCTGTATCTTGTGCTAGGAATATGTGATTATAAGTGGATCCCGTATATGCACGCGTTGTGTGTACGTTCCCTTGTATGAATTATACTAGTTACAACTTTCTATTGTACATTAGGTAAACTTTAATTACCTATAATTAAGTGTATAAGTGTATCTCTACTTTCCTACCTCCTAAAGGTCCCTTTCTTGGTGTCAGAAGGAACTTCTCTTTACTACTGGAACAGTGATGCATACCATGTGATCACAAAATACATCATACAATTCCTATAAGGTAGAAATTGTAACTGCAACAAACTACAGTCTCTCTCTGGACCAGCCATAAACATTCCGGTCAGTCGTAAACCCAGACAAAGGGGAACTTCTCCCGCCAAAATGTCACACTTGTGATTGGCTATTCAGGCCACATGATGGGCGTGCCAGAAAACATTCAAAAAGGAGCGTCACACAGGCACGAATGCTCAGAACTTCTCTTCTTCCTTCCGAGACACCTTTCCTTTCAACACTTTGTTACTCTTTGGCAACATTTACCTTCAAGGAGAACCTCCAACGCCAGACCTACGGATCAAGGATCGTGACCCTACAGCATCAGGACTCTTTGCATGAAATAAGGACCAATGCAAGTAACTATTTAGATGCACGTTTAAACCCCTTTTTAAGGTGAACATAAGAATTCTCTGACGATTCTCATTAGGCTGTGGTTAATTGATGTGTAATACTGCCATTCTCTTTTCATCACTTTCCTTTACCCTGTATGTATATGTTTGTCTAATTGTTGTATGCTAGCTATAGCCGTGTTTATTAAAATCTTTAAATTCACAATCGTTTGTTTCTGTGTGCTGCTCACAGCTGAGTCACTGAACGTTGACCTTTTAAGCTACATGCTAAGTTACTGCTAGTGGGAAAGCTACCTTTCCTGGCAAGAGGGGGGATAATCGTTCCCAGAATTGATAAATAATTATATTATCTGCTCCGTGGACGGACAGATCAAGTAATTGTAACATTAATTCTGCTACAGTTTATGCCAAAATCTAATCTAAATGTTTATTGTTAATTATAACCAGTTATAATTAATTATAGATATTTCCTCTTGAGCTAATTCGTTACATTTAATGGTGGAGAATGCGGGCACGTTCAAACTTATTTTGTGAGCAAACTCAGTAACAATCTTTTTGTGTTTTTATGCAAGCTTAAAGTGAGGCAAGACTCACTCTCGTGATTGGTTGGTTCAAGACCACCTCCATATGTGTATTTCAACAGCCATTGTCTGTTAAAGTACACAGCCATTAGTTCATAATATTAAAATTGTGCTGTAAAGACGAAGAAATCTCTTTGCTGTACATTTTAATATTATCAGATCGCCTGTTGGAACGAAGAAATCTTCCTTCATCGCGATAAAGATTGATTTGAGCGACGTTCCTCTTGTCATCTTTTTATAGGCCTTATTCGTAAATGAGAGCCCTAAATGCATATGTGTAGAAACAGCTAAGGAACCCTGTTTTTAATTGTTAGTGTGTAAGAGGCGGCGAAGAAATCCTGCCCACACATTGCTGTGCAACTAACTGCATTTGTGTAAAAACGGCGAAGAAATCCCGTTTTTAATTTTTTAGTGTGTAACGGCAGCGAAGAAATCCTGCCACACACCCCTTTTGGTGCAGCTAAATTGCATTTGTTTTAAAGCAGCGAAGAATTCCTGTTTTTAATGGTTAATGTGTGAAAGGCAGCGAAGAAATCCTGCCACACCCTGTCTAACACTCCTAAATTCCAACTCCACCCCCTCTGTTCTAACCCTTGGGGCTCACCCACGCCACCTTGTGGCCGGTCTCAGTAGGTGGGTTTTCTTGGTTGGTTGGCCTAAGCCTGCCAGTTTATCTGAAAGGCTTAGTCTGACTCTTTGCCTCTCAACTTGATTCTTGTTATTACTGAGTCAAGCCTCTCTCTCCCCTGTTTGGATTTATTTAAATTTTAGTCTAAACAGTGTTTGAATTTAAATTTAGAATCGATTTCTATGTTCTACACCTGTGTGTTTACTTATAGGTAGTGCTCCTACCAATCCTATACCTCTCCTCTGTGTTTGGCGTATTTGTTTGTTTGTCTTCACCTGGTTTCTGTTTGTTTACCAAACCTTTGAGAATCATCAGGGAAGGCTGAGTAATACATTGACAACCCAAGCTGCCAAAGTCTTAAGACTGTCACGCAGTCAAATCTAAGTACTATAGGCGCAGTCATTAACACTGGTAGGACTTGCATTGGTTTTGTTTTGTGCTGTCCCTCTCTCGCTCCCTTTCTCTCCCTCTCTCGCCTGACCAGCAAGCCAACATGTCTCGATCATCCAGCCCTGAGGCCCACTGGGATCGTCTAGAAGTCTGGCTGAACGCCCTGACTAGCAATCTTCTTCATGAACCCACCGGGGACCTGCAGAACCTGAGCCAAGAGCAGATTGACGACAACCTGAGCATCTTGATGGCCCGCGATCCGACGCAGGACTACAGCCACAAGGAGCTGGCCAAGATCACCGCATCACTGGCTCACAACCTCCTCGGCCAGGCAAAGCTGAGTGAAGCAACAATCCACCACCAGGAACGGCGGACTGCAGCACTAAAGCTTCAGGATGAGAGAGCACAGAGGAATCTGACGCTCGTTCAAAGACAACTGGAGCAACTGGAGACTCAGGACAGGACAGCACACAAACAGCACCCAGAGCTACAGGAGGAATTGGAGAGACTCCAGAACGCCTTGACTGATCTCCGCGTGGACACAGCACACCGGGAAGAGCAGGAAAAGGACGCCAGAGAAGAGCTGAGGGAAAATCTCAACGAGGCTAAGACCCTCCTGATGAGAGCAGAGACTGAACTTAAAGAAAGAGAAGCCTGGGCAAGGGCCTGTGAGGGCCACCTGCAAACTGCCCGGGCCGAGGTCAGTACTCTGTCCCAACAAAGAGATTATCTGAAAGATGAACTTGACACAGTTCGCAGAGAGCTCAAACACTCATATAGACTGCAAGGTGACCCTGAAAGAGAGATGCACCCCACAGAGTTTCCCCTAACCAGCAGCAAAAGGGAGGAGAGCCCAGTGCTCAGGACATCACCTGCCAACATCCCAAACCCCCCGCCAGCAGCAAGGGGGTGGGAACCCTCTCAAAGACTACATTCCAGTCATGGCGTGTCAACCAAAGAACTGGATAAGCTGGCGAGGAACATTCCTATTTTCACTCCCAACCCTGCAGGAGGCCATGATGTCCACTCATACCTCGATGATGTGGACTTCCACTTGCAAACTGTCGCTAACGCTACCACACGCGACAGACTTTATCTACTCAGAATCACTGCTAGCCGTGAGGTGCGCAGTTTCCTGGACCGACAGCCAGAGAGCGTCAAAGGGGATCATCAGCAACTGCAGCAAGCGCTAATCAGGGAGTTCTCTGACCCAGAGTCAGAGCATGGACTGATCACTGCCATGGACCTTAAACAGGGCAGACAGGAAACCACGCAAGCCTACTACAACAGACTCCGACAGGCCTACTTCGGAGCACGCAACGAGCCAGGAATGGAGGACGATTTCAATTTCAGATCCCTGTTCCTCCGGAACCTGCACCCCACAGTAAGTCACTATCTGGGGGTTCTGGCATGCCCACGGACGATGTCCACCCAACAGCTGAGAGACTTGGCCCACAAGGCCTTCGCCAAACAAAGAGCTGTTTCGGAAAAGACAGCGAAAACCCACACCATCTATCCTGTCTCCACTCAGAGTGCAGAACTCACTCTAGAGGGCGCCGAGCAAAGCCACCATGACAACAGATGGTCACGAACCTTTCCAGCCAACAGGGGGCAGCGTGGACATGACGGGGCCCGACACAAACACCAAACTGGTCATTCCGGAAGATCCTGGGACAGGTCACAACCACCCTCCAACCCAAGGGATGAAGCCACATGGGAAGGAAAGAGACGACCCAGAAGGAGCCAATTTTCAGCAACACAAGCGTCAAGATCAGATTGGCAGCAGCCGAACCCTTCTCAACACTCTCTGGATCAGTCCAGATTTAAATCACCAGCAGGACCAAACTGGGAAGCCACATCTGAAGCAGCAGAGATTATGAGAGTTTTGAAGGAACTCCTCCAGGAAAGGCACCAGAGGGGGGGCAAAAAGGATGAGTCAGATCAGGCATGACTAAGCGTGCAGTCTGACCCTATCACCCAATCAAAGTCCCCTCAACATAATCCTCCCAACCAACTCAAACATAATCCTCTGCTGACCACAGAACGAGAGGTCCCACCACCAAGTGATATCACGCAACCACAGCAGATTACTATGGAACCATCAGAACCAGCCAACTCCCAGCATCACACCTCAAGCCAGGACCTTGATGTACCTGAGAGTGCTGTCTTGGTGGTCTGTCTGCCGGAAGAGTCATGGGAGACTGGTCCTGACTGCTTACCGATTACCACACAAGCCCCAATACCAAGACTGTTGGGGAACCTAATTGAAAGGGGGGTAGCCAAGAAGCTGTACCTGACCACCACTTTGGAGAATGAGGTAAGGCTAGAAGCCCTGGTGGACACGGGAGCAGACCTGACTCTGATGTCAGCCCAGCTTTTCGACAGACTTCAGATTGCTGCCAAGAGACAGAATCGAACTCTCGAATATAAGAACTGTGTGCTGAACGTACAATCATACAGCCAAAATGATGTACAACTAGAACAACTAGCTCCCATTCACCTAACCATCGGCCCTATGACCTTAGTACACCCTGTGTACATCTCTCCATTTGACACATACCCGCTCCTTATTGGAAAAGACCTGCTAGACCGCTTTGAGCCCCTATTGGACTTCAAACAGCTAAAAATTTGGGCTCAAGTGCGAGAACCTCTGCCTCCTCAGTCACCAAGACCACGCCAGACAGACTGCCAGGTCACAAAGGCCACAGAAGGTCTCGCCAACAACTGCGGGAACACACCGACCCAAGAGCAAGGTTCAAGGTCATCACTATGCACTTTCCAGCTGGCTACAGCAGGTGCACTACACGGCGAGTTATGGCATCCACCTTCCCACCCACCCACCCTTAATGTGGCTGCCATAACCCGCAGCAAACAGACTCTGCCCACTTCAATGACCGCCTCACAGCCGCTTACGCTGGCTCCTCAAATCACCACCATGGACATTGCTGACATGCAGGCCTCTGACCCAGCTATACACACTATCCCTCACCACCTCTCTGACCCCTCCAACCGCCCTATCACAGCTGCACAAATGGCCAATACGCCAACCCTCAAAGCACTACTCAACGTGAAACCTATGCTGTGTGTGACGCACAATATTCTTGGGTACTGCCCTGATGACGTCACTGCGCCAAGGCTTGTGGTGCCACAGTGCCTAAGGGGGGTCATGCTAATATATGCTCACGACACACCAAGCGACGAGTACCAGTCTGCGGTGGAACTTCCATCTTTCTTCAAGGATCACAGCCTCACCCTGGAGCCCGAACTGGAACAGAGCATTGAGGAAGGGGGGTCTCAGATAATTGATATCACCCCAATCGACACAGCCCTCCAAGCATTGTCTAGGCAACCTGTCCAGACCAACTTTCCTGTTGCCCGATCCTGGACTGCGGCCGACACAGCTCTTTGCCTCGCCACAGCGATCAGTTGCACCCTAACTCTCGGCCTTGCCTCCGTCCTGTTTAACAGAGTAAATTTGGTGCAAAGGTCCATGAACCGGTGCACGGCTGCATTTCCCCGGACCTTTCAAGAAAAACCGCCGTAGGAGAGTACCCCAGGCGGAGGCAGTGCTGAACTTGACCAAGGGGAACACCCGGATGGAAGACCCAAAGGCTTGCTGATCCACCTGCTATCTGACTTACAGGATCCATCTGTCATCCCACCTTCATGATCCAATGTGTCTGATAAGGTTTCTAGTTGAACACTTTTCAGCCACAAGGGGGGATTTGTAGCGTCTGCGTAGGATCACAGATGGTTGATCTTCAAAGAACCTTTTAACCTTTGACATTTACATACCAATTACAACCCTGGACCCTCACTCTGATCGTCCCGTCTTCCCCCACTGTCACAAATGTAGCGTCTGCGTAGGATCATAGATGGTTGATCTTCAAAGAACCTTTTAACCTTTGACATTTACATACAAATTACAACCTGGACCCTCAGCCTGATTGTCCCGTCTGCCCCCACTGTCACCAAGACGATGCGAAGCAGACGGGGTCTGCAAACTGCTCATCGGGGCTCCAAGCTTCAAAGCATTCCAAAGACCTCCTGCCTGGCCCCACCGTCGCAATACACAATCACGCACACACTTAAAACATATTGTCTGTATCTTGTGCTAGGAATATGTGATTATAAGTGGATCCCGTATATGCACGCGTTGTGTGTACGTTCCCTTGTATGAATTATACTAGTTACAACTTTCTATTGTACATTAGGTAAACTTTAATTACCTATAATTAAGTGTATAAGTGTATCTCTACTTTCCTACCTCCTAAAGGTCCCTTTCTTGGTGTCAGAAGGAACTTCTCTTTACTACTGGAACAGTGATGCATACCATGTGATCACAAAATACATCATACAATTCCTATAAGGTAGAAATTGTAACTGCAACAAACTACAGTCTCTCTCTGGACCAGCCATAAACATTCCGGTCAGTCGTAAACCCAGACAAAGGGGAACTTCTCCCGCCAAAATGTCACACTTGTGATTGGCTATTCAGGCCACATGATGGGCGTGCCAGAAAACATTCAAAAAGGAGCGTCACACAGGCACGAATGCTCAGAACTTCTCTTCTTCCTTCCGAGACACCTTTCCTTTCAACACTTTGTTACTCTTTGGCAACATTTACCTTCAAGGAGAACCTCCAACGCCAGACCTACGGATCAAGGATCGTGACCCTACAGCATCAGGACTCTTTGCATGAAATAAGGACCAATGCAAGTAACTATTTAGATGCACGTTTAAACCCCTTTTTAAGGTGAACATAAGAATTCTCTGACGATTCTCATTAGGCTGTGGTTAATTGATGTGTAATACTGCCATTCTCTTTTCATCACTTTCCTTTACCCTGTATGTATATGTTTGTCTAATTGTTGTATGCTAGCTATAGCCGTGTTTATTAAAATCTTTAAATTCACAATCGTTTGTTTCTGTGTGCTGCTCACAGCTGAGTCACTGAACGTTGACCTTTTAAGCTACATGCTAAGTTACTGCTAGTGGGAAAGCTACCTTTCCTGGCAAGAGGGGGGATAATCGTTCCCAGAATTGATAAATAATTATATTATCTGCTCCGTGGACGGACAGATCAAGTAATTGTAACATTAATTCTGCTACAGTTTATCCCAAAATCTAATCTAAATGTTTATTGTTAATTATAACCAGTTATAATTAATTATAGATATTTCCTCTTGAGCTAATTCGTTACAAAGCCATGTAAATACTTTCATTTTAAAAGTTTTTCAATAGTTAAAGCTTACAGCACCTGGTATTCCCTGGTAGTCTCCCATCCAAGTACTAACCAGGCCCAAGCCTTCTTAGCTTCTGAGATCAGACAAGATTGGGCATTCTTCAGCTGGTTTGTCCGTACACAAACTCTGCTTGAAAATCTTGAACTTTAAACCAAAGGGGCTTGAACACATATCAAAGAGTGAAAACTCCCTGCTTTACTGTCAAATTATGATGGAGAAAAGGCAAAAAAAGCTAACAAAGCCATGTAAATACTTTCATTTTAAAAGTTTTTCAATAGTTAAAGCTTACAGCACATGGCATTCCCATGTAGTCTCCCATCCAAGTACTAACCAGGCCCAAGCCTTCTTAGCTTCTGAGATCAGACAAGATTGGGCAATCTTCAGCTGTTTTAACCGTACACAAACTCTGCTTGAAAATCTTGAACTTTAAGCCAAAGGGGCTTGAACACATATCAAAGAGTGAAAACTCCCGCTTTACTGTCAAATTATGATGGAGAAAAGGCAAAAAAAGCTAACAAAGCCATGTAAATACTTTAATTTTAAAAGTTTTTCAATAGTTAAAGCTTACAGCACATGGCATTCCCATGTAGTCTCCCATCCAAGTACTAACCAGGCCCAAGCCTTCTTAGCTTCTGAGATCAGACAAGATTGGGCAATCTTCAGCTGTTTTAACCGTACACAAACTATGCATGAAAATCTTGAACTTTAAGCCAAAGGGGCTTGAACACATATCAAAGAGTGAAAACTCCCGCTTTACTGTCAAATTATCATGGAGAAAAGGCAAAAAGTTGGAGTGGTAAGCTTTTATTTGCAATACAACAAATAAAGTGCACACCTGCTAGAGGCAATAAAATACTGGGTCGATGAATGGAGCAGATGGAGCAGGCCCTATTGCCGACTTCCCTGTTCTAAAAATCCGCTTAATATGACATATCAGATATTAAACTGACATCAGGGTGCGTAGCACCTTAAGGCCGAGGGCTGGAAAACCCCACCTAATCGATTCAGCTCCACCCCACTCCATAGCCAAGCCTGTGAATGATCGTTGTAGAGCACGCACAGACAAAGAAACCTGAAGAGAAGTTTAAAAAAAAAAAAAAAAAAAAAAAGAGAAAAAAGGCGGGAAAACATATCAAAGAAAGAAAATACCCCTTAACTTACTTTAAAAAAAAGTTAACAAAGTGATGTAAATACTTTCATTTTAAAAGTTTTACAATAGTTAAAGCTTACAGCACCTGGTATTCCCAGGTAGTCTCCTATCCAAGCACTAACCAGGCCCAAGCCTTCTTAGCTTCTGAGATCAGACAAGATTGGGCATTCTTCAGCTGGTTTGTCCGTACACAAACTCTGCTTGAAAATCTTGAACTTTAAACCAAAGGGGCTTGAACACATATCAAAGAGTGAAAACTCCCTGCTTTACTGTCAAATTATGATGGAGAAAAGGCAAAAAAAGCTAACAAAGCCATGTAAATACTTTCATTTTAAAAGTTTTTCAATAGTTAAAGCTTACAGAACCTGGTATTCCCAGGTAGTCTCCCATCCAAGTACTAACCAGGCCCAAGCCTTCTTAGCTTCTGAGATCAGACAAGATTGGGAATTCTTCAGCTGGTTTGTCCGTACACAAACTCTGCTTGAAAATCTTGAACTTTAAACCAAAGGGGCTTGAACACATATCAAAGAGTGAAAACTCCCGCTTTACTGTCAAATTATGATGGAGAAAAGGCAAAAAAAGCTAACAAAGCCATGTAAATACTTTCATTTTAAAAGTTTTTCAATAGTTAAAGCTTACAGCACATGGCATTCCCATGTAGTCTCCCATCCAAGTACTAACCAGGCCCAAGCCTTCTTAGCTTCTGAGATCAGACAAGATTGGGCAATCTTCAGCTGTTTTAACCGTACACAAACTATGCATGAAAATCTTGAACTTTAAGCCAAAGGGGCTTGAACACATATCAAAGAGTGAAAACTCCCGCTTTACTGTCAAATTATCATGGAGAAAAGGCAAAAAGTTGGAGTGGTAAGCTTTTATTTGCAATACAACAAATAAAGTGCACACCTGCTAGAGGCAATAAAATACTGGGTCGATGAATGGAGCGGATGGAGCAGGCCCTATTGCCGACTCCCTGTTCTAAAAATCCGCTTAATATGACATATCAGATATTAAACTGACATCAGGGTGCGTAGCACCTTAAGGCCGAGGGCTGGAAAACCCCACCTAATCGATTCAGCTCCACCCCACTCCATAGCCAAGCCTGTGAATGATCGTTGTAGAGCACGCACAGACAAAGAAACCTGAAGAGAAGTTTAAAAAAAAAAAAAAAAAAAAAAGAGAAAAAAGGCGGGAAAACATATCAAAGAAAGAAAATACCCCTTAACTTACTTTAAAAAAAAGTTAACAAAGTGATGTAAATACTTTCATTTTAAAAGTTTTACAATAGTTAAAGCTTACAGCACCTGGTATTCCCAGGTAGTCTCCCATCCAAGCACTAACCAGGCCCAAGCCTTCTTAGCTTCTGAGATCAGACAAGATTGGGCATTCTTCAGCTGGTTTGTCCGTACACAAACTCTGCTTGAAAATCTTGAACTTTAAACCAAAGGGGCTTGAACACATATCAAAGAGTGAAAACTCCCGCTTTACTGTCAAATTATGATGGAGAAAAGGCAAAAAAAGCTAACAAAGCCACGTAAATACTTTCATTTTAAAAGTTTTTCAATAGTTAAAGCTTATAGCACCTGGTATTCCCAGGTAGTCTCCCATCCAAGTACTAACCAGGCCCAAGCCTTCTTAGCTTCTGAGATCAGACAAGATTGGGCAATCTTCAGCTGGCATGTCCGTACACAAACTCTGCTTGAAAATCATGAACTTTAAACCAAAGGGGCTTGAACACTTATCAAAGAGTGAAAACTCCCGCTTTACTGTCAAATTATGATGGAGAAAAGGCAAAAAAAGCTAACAAAGCCATGTAAATACTTTCATTTTAAAAGTTTTTCAATAGTTAAAGCTTACAGCACATGGCATTCCCATGTAGTCTCCCATCCAAGTACTAACCAGGCCCAAGCCTTCTTAGCTTCTGAGATCAGACAAGATTGGGCAATCTTCAGCTGTTTTAACCGTACACAAACTATGCATGAAAATCTTGAACTTTAAGCCAAAGGGGCTTGAACACATATCAAAGAGTGAAAACTCCCGCTTTACTGTCAAATTATCATGGAGAAAAGGCAAAAAGTTGGAGTGGTAAGCTTTTATTTGCAATACAACAAATAAAGTGCACACCTGCTAGAGGCAATAAAATACTGGGTCGATGAATGGAGCGGATGGAGCAGGCCCTATTGCCGACTCCCTGTTCTAAAAATCCGCTTAATATGACATATCAGATATTAAACTGACATCAGGGTGCGTAGCACCTTAAGGCCGAGGGCTGGAAAACCCCACCTAATCGATTCAGCTCCACCCCACTCCATAGCCAAGCCTGTGAATGATCGTTGTAGAGCACGCACAGACAAAGAAACCTGAAGAGAAGTTTAAAAAAAAAAAAAAAAAAAAAAGAGAAAAAAGGCGGGAAAACATATCAAAGAAAGAAAATACCCCTTAACTTACTTTAAAAAAAAGTTAACAAAGTGATGTAAATACTTTCATTTTAAAAGTTTTACAATAGTTAAAGCTTACAGCACCTGGTATTCCCAGGTAGTCTCCCATCCAAGCACTAACCAGGCCCAAGCCTTCTTAGCTTCTGAGATCAGACAAGATTGGGCATTCTTCAGCTGGTTTGTCCGTACACAAACTCTGCTTGAAAATCTTGAACTTTAAACCAAAGGGGCTTGAACACATATCAAAGAGTGAAAACTCCCGCTTTACTGTCAAATTATGATGGAGAAAAGGCAAAAAAAAGCTAACAAAGCCACGTAAATACTTTCATTTTAAAAGTTTTTCAATAGTTAAAGCTTATAGCACCTGGTATTCCCAGGTAGTCTCCCATCCAAGTACTAACCAGGCCCAAGCCTTCTTAGCTTCTGAGATCAGACAAGATTGGGCAATCTTCAGCTGGCATGTCCGTACACAAACTCTGCTTGAAAATCTTGAACTTTAAACCAAAGGGGCTTGAACACATATCAAAGAGTGAAAACTCCCGCTTTACTGTCAAATTATGATGGAGAAAAGGCAAAAAAAGCTAACAAAGCCATGTAAATACTTTCATTTTAAAAGTTTTTCAATAGTTAAAGCTTATAGCACCTGGTATTCCCAGGTAGTCTCCCATCCAAGTACTAACCAGGCCCAAGCCTTCTTAGCTTCTGAGATCAGACAAGATTGGGCAATCTTCAGCTGGCATGTCCGTACACAAACTCTGCTTGAAAATCTTGAACTTTAAACCAAAGGGGCTTGAACACTTATCAAAGAGTGAAAACTCCCGCTTTACTGTCAAATTATGATGGAGAAAAGGCAAAAAAAGCTAACAAAGCCATGTAAATACTTTCATTTTAAAAGTTTTTCAATAGTTAAAGCTTACAGCACATGGCATTCCCATGTAGTCTCCCATCCAAGTACTAACCAGGCCCAAGCCTTCTTAGCTTCTGAGATCAGACAAGATTGGGCAATCTTCAGCTGGCATGTCCGTACACAAACTCTGCTTGAAAATCTTGAACTTTAAACCAAAGGGGCTTGAACACTTATCAAAGAGTGAAAACTCCCGCTTTACTGTCAAATTATGATGGAGAAAAGGCAAAAAAAGCTAACAAAGCCATGTAAATACTTTCATTTTAAAAGTTTTTCAATAGTTAAAGCTTACAGCACATGGCATTCCCATGTAGTCTCCCATCCAAGTACTAACCAGGCCCAAGCCTTCTTAGCTTCTGAGATCAGACAAGATTGGGCAATCTTCAGCTGTTTTAACCGTACACAAACTATGCATGAAAATCTTGAACTTTAAGCCAAAGGGGCTTGAACACATATCAAAGAGTGAAAACTCCCGCTTTACTGTCAAATTATCATGGAGAAAAGGCAAAAAGTTGGAGTGGTAAGCTTTTATTTGCAATACAACAAATAAAGTGCACACCTGCTAGAGGCAATAAAATACTGGGTCGATGAATGGAGCAGATGGAGCAGGCCCTATTGCCGACTTCCTGTTCTAAAAATCCGCTTAATATGACATATCAGATATTAAACTGACATCAGGGTGCGTAGCACCTTAAGGCCGAGGGCTGGAAAACCCCACCTAATCGATTCAGCTCCACCCCACTCCATAGCCAAGCCTGTGAATGATCGTTGTAGAGCACGCACAGACAAAGAAACCTGAAGAGAAGTTTAAAAAAAAAAAAAAAAAAAAAGAGAAAAAAGGCGGGAAAACATATCAAAGAAAGAAAATACCCCTTAACTTACTTTAAAAAAAAGTTAACAAAGTGATGTAAATACTTTCATTTTAAAAGTTTTACAATAGTTAAAGCTTACAGCACCTGGTATTCCCAGGTAGTCTCCCATCCAAGCACTAACCAGGCCCAAGCCTTCTTAGCTTCTGAGATCAGACAAGATTGGGCATTCTTCAGCTGGTTTGTCCGTACACAAACTCTGCTTGAAAATCTTGAACTTTAAACCAAAGGGGCTTGAACACATATCAAAGAGTGAAAACTCCCGCTTTACTGTCAAATTATGATGGAGAAAAGGCAAAAAAAGCTAACAAAGCCATGTAAATACTTTCATTTTAAAAGTTTTTCAATAGTTAAAGCTTACAGCACATGGCATTCCCATGTAGTCTCCCATCCAAGTACTAACCAGGCCCAAGCCTTCTTAGCTTCTGAGATCAGACAAGATTGGGCAATCTTCAGCTGTTGTCCGTACACAAACTCTGCTTGAAAATCTTGAACTTTAAACCAAAGGGGCTTGAACACTTATCAAAGAGTGAAAACTCCCGCTTTACTGTCAAATTATGATGGAGAAAAGGCAAAAAAAGCTAACAAAGCCATGTAAATACTTTCATTTTAAAAGTTTTTCAATAGTTAAAGCTTACAGCACATGGCATTCCCATGTAGTCTCCCATCCAAGTACTAACCAGGCCCAAGCCTTCTTAGCTTCTGAGATCAGACAAGATTGGGCAATCTTCAGCTGGCATTGTCCGTACACAAACTCTGCTTGAAAATCTTGAACTTTAAACCAAAGGGGCTTGAACACATATCAAAGAGTGAAAACTCCCGCTTTACTGTCAAATTATGATGGAGAAAAGGCAAAAAAAGCTAACAAAGCCATGTAAATACTTTCATTTTAAAAGTTTTTCAATAGTTAAAGCTTACAGCACATGGCATTCCCATGTAGTCTCCCATCCAAGTACTAACCAGGCCCAAGCCTTCTTAGCTTCTGAGATCAGACAAGATTGGGCAATCTTCAGCTGTTTTAACCGTACACAAACTATGCATGAAAATCTTGAACTTTAAGCCAAAGGGGCTTGAACACATATCAAAGAGTGAAAACTCCCGCTTTACTGTCAAATTATCATGGAGAAAAGGCAAAAAGTTGGAGTGGTAAGCTTTTATTTGCAATACAACAAATAAAGTGCACACCTGCTAGAGGCAATAAAATACTGGGTCGATGAATGGAGCGGATGGAGCAGGCCCTATTGCCGACTCCCTGTTCTAAAAATCCGCTTAATATGACATATCAGATATTAAACTGACATCAGGGTGCGTAGCACCTTAAGGCCGAGGGCTGGAAAACCCCACCTAATCGATTCAGCTCCACCCCACTCCATAGCCAAGCCTGTGAATGATCGTTGTAGAGCACGCACAGACAAAGAAACCTGAAGAGAAGTTTAAAAAAAAAAAAAAAAAAAAAGAGAAAAAAGGCGGGAAAACATATCAAAGAAAGAAAATACCCCTTAACTTACTTTAAAAAAAAGTTAACAAAGTGATGTAAATACTTTCATTTTAAAAGTTTTACAATAGTTAAAGCTTACAGCACCTGGTATTCCCAGGTAGTCTCCCATCCAAGCACTAACCAGGCCCAAGCCTTCTTAGCTTCTGAGATCAGACAAGATTGGGCATTCTTCAGCTGGTTTGTCCGTACACAAACTCTGCTTGAAAATCTTGAACTTTAAACCAAAGGGGCTTGAACACATATCAAAGAGTGAAAACTCCCGCTTTACTGTCAAATTATGATGGAGAAAAGGCAAAAAAAGCTAACAAAGCCACGTAAATACTTTCATTTTAAAAGTTTTTCAATAGTTAAAGCTTACAGCACCTGGTATTCCCAGGTAGTCTCCCATCCAAGTACTAACCAGGCCCAAGCCTTCTTAGCTTCTGAGATCAGACAAGATTGGGCAATCTTCAGCTGGCATGTCCGTACACAAACTCTGCTTGAAAATCATTGAACTTTAAACCAAAGGGGCTTGAACACTTATCAAAGAGTGAAAACTCCCGCTTTACTGTCAAATTATGATGGAGAAAAGGCAAAAAAAGCTAACAAAGCCATGTAAATACTTTCATTTTAAAAGTTTTTCAATAGTTAAAGCTTACAGCACATGGCATTCCCATGTAGTCTCCCATCCAAGTACTAACCAGGCCCAAGCCTTCTTAGCTTCTGAGATCAGACAAGATTGGGCAATCTTCAGCTGTTTTAACCGTACACAAACTATGCATGAAAATCTTGAACTTTAAGCCAAAGGGGCTTGAACACATATCAAAGAGTGAAAACTCCCGCTTTACTGTCAAATTATCATGGAGAAAAGGCAAAAAGTTGGAGTGGTAAGCTTTTATTTGCAATACAACAAATAAAGTGCACACCTGCTAGAGGCAATAAAATACTGGGTCGATGAATGGAGCGGATGGAGCAGGCCCTATTGCCGACTCCCTGTTCTAAAAATCCGCTTAATATGACATATCAGATATTAAACTGACATCAGGGTGCGTAGCACCTTAAGGCCGAGGGCTGGAAAACCCCACCTAATCGATTCAGCTCCACCCCACTCCATAGCCAAGCCTGTGAATGATCGTTGTAGAGCACGCACAGACAAAGAAACCTGAAGAGAAGTTTAAAAAAAAAAAAAAAAAAAAAAGAGAAAAAAGGCGGGAAAACATATCAAAGAAAGAAAATACCCCTTAACTTACTTTAAAAAAAAGTTAACAAAGTGATGTAAATACTTTCATTTTAAAAGTTTTACAATAGTTAAAGCTTACAGCACCTGGTATTCCCAGGTAGTCTCCCATCCAAGCACTAACCAGGCCCAAGCCTTCTTAGCTTCTGAGATCAGACAAGATTGGGCATTCTTCAGCTGGTTTGTCCGTACACAAACTCTGCTTGAAAATCTTGAACTTTAAACCAAAGGGGCTTGAACACATATCAAAGAGTGAAAACTCCCGCTTTACTGTCAAATTATGATGGAGAAAAGGCAAAAAAAGCTAACAAAGCCACGTAAATACTTTCATTTTAAAAGTTTTTCAATAGTTAAAGCTTATAGCACCTGGTATTCCCAGGTAGTCTCCCATCCAAGTACTAACCAGGCCCAAGCCTTCTTAGCTTCTGAGATCAGACAAGATTGGGCAATCTTCAGCTGGCTTGTCCGTACACAAACTCTGCTTGAAAATCTTGAACTTTAAACCAAAGGGGCTTGAACACATTATCAAAGAGTGAAAACTCCCGCTTTACTGTCAAATTATGATGGAGAAAAGGCAAAAAAAGCTAACAAAGCCATGTAAATACTTTCATTTTAAAAGTTTTTCAATAGTTAAAGCTTATAGCACCTGGTATTCCCATGTAGTCTCCCATCCAAGTACTAACCAGGCCCAAGCCTTCTTAGCTTCTGAGATCAGACAAGATTGGGCAATCTTCAGCTGGTATGTCCGTACACAAACTCTGCTTGAAAATCTTGAACTTTAAACCAAAGGGGCTTGAACACATATCAAAGAGTGAAAACTCCCGCTTTACTGTCAAATTATGATGGAGAAAAGGCAAAAAAAGCTAACAAAGCCATGTAAATACTTTCATTTTAAAAGTTTTTCAATAGTTAAAGCTTACAGCACATGGCATTCCCATGTAGTCTCCCATCCAAGTACTAACCAGGCCCAAGCCTTCTTAGCTTCTGAGATCAGACAAGATTGGGCAATCTTCAGCTGGCATGTCCGTACACAAACTCTGCTTGAAAATCTTGAACTTTAAACCAAAGGGGCTTGAACACTTATCAAAGAGTGAAAACTCCCGCTTTACTGTCAAATTATGATGGAGAAAAGGCAAAAAAAGCTAACAAAGCCATGTAAATACTTTCATTTTAAAAGTTTTTCAATAGTTAAAGCTTACAGCACATGGCATTCCCATGTAGTCTCCCATCCAAGTACTAACCAGGCCCAAGCCTTCTTAGCTTCTGAGATCAGACAAGATTGGGCAATCTTCAGCTGTTTTAACCGTACACAAACTATGCATGAAAATCTTGAACTTTAAGCCAAAGGGGCTTGAACACATATCAAAGAGTGAAAACTCCCGCTTTACTGTCAAATTATCATGGAGAAAAGGCAAAAAGTTGGAGTGGTAAGCTTTTATTTGCAATACAACAAATAAAGTGCACACCTGCTAGAGGCAATAAAATACTGGGTCGATGAATGGAGCGGATGGAGCAGGCCCTATTGCCGACTCCCTGTTCTAAAAATCCGCTTAATATGACATATCAGATATTAAACTGACATCAGGGTGCGTAGCACCTTAAGGCCGAGGGCTGGAAAACCCCACCTAATCGATTCAGCTCCACCCCACTCCATAGCCAAGCCTGTGAATGATCGTTGTAGAGCACGCACAGACAAAGAAACCTGAAGAGAAGTTTAAAAAAAAAAAAAAAAAAAAAAAGAGAAAAAAGGCGGGAAAACATATCAAAGAAAGAAAATACCCCTTAACTTACTTTAAAAAAAAGTTAACAAAGTGATGTAAATACTTTCATTTTAAAAGTTTTACAATAGTTAAAGCTTACAGCACCTGGTATTCCCAGGTAGTCTCCCATCCAAGCACTAACCAGGCCCAAGCCTTCTTAGCTTCTGAGATCAGACAAGATTGGGCATTCTTCAGCTGGTTTGTCCGTACACAAACTCTGCTTGAAAATCTTGAACTTTAAACCAAAGGGGCTTGAACACATATCAAAGAGTGAAAACTCCCGCTTTACTGTCAAATTATGATGGAGAAAAGGCAAAAAAAGCTAACAAAGCCACGTAAATACTTTCATTTTAAAAGTTTTTCAATAGTTAAAGCTTATAGCACCTGGTATTCCCAGGTAGTCTCCCATCCAAGTACTAACCAGGCCCAAGCCTTCTTAGCTTCTGAGATCAGACAAGATTGGGCAATCTTCAGCTGGCATTGTCCGTACACAAACTCTGCTTGAAAATCATTGAACTTTAAACCAAAGGGGCTTGAACACATATCAAAGAGTGAAAACTCCCGCTTTACTGTCAAATTATGATGGAGAAAAGGCAAAAAAAGCTAACAAAGCCATGTAAATACTTTCATTTTAAAAGTTTTTCAATAGTTAAAGCTTACAGCACCTGGTATTCCCAGGTAGTCTCCCATCCAAGTACTAACCAGGCCCAAGCCTTCTTAGCTTCTGAGATCAGACAAGATTGGGCAATCTTCAGCTGGTTTGTCCGTACACAAACTCTGCTTGAAAATCTTGAACTTTAAACCAAAGGGGCTTGAACACATATCAAAGAGTGAAAACTCCCGCTTTACTGTCAAATTATGATGGAGAAAAGGCAAAAAAAGCTAACAAAGCCATGTAAATACTTTCATTTTAAAAGTTTTTCAATAGTTAAAGCTTACAGCACATGGCATTCCCATGTAGTCTCCCATCCAAGTACTAACCAGGCCCAAGCCTTCTTAGCTTCTGAGATCAGACAAGATTGGGCAATCTTCAGCTGGCATGTCCGTACACAAACTCTGCTTGAAAATCTTGAACTTTAAACCAAAGGGGCTTGAACACTTATCAAAGAGTGAAAACTCCCGCTTTACTGTCAAATTATGATGGAGAAAAGGCAAAAAAAGCTAACAAAGCCATGTAAATACTTTCATTTTAAAAGTTTTTCAATAGTTAAAGCTTACAGCACATGGCATTCCCATGTAGTCTCCCATCCAAGTACTAACCAGGCCCAAGCCTTCTTAGCTTCTGAGATCAGACAAGATTGGGCAATCTTCAGCTGTTTTAACCGTACACAAACTATGCATGAAAATCTTGAACTTTAAACCAAAGGGGCTTGAACACATATCAAAGAGTGAAAACTCCCGCTTTACTGTCAAATTATCATGGAGAAAAGGCAAAAAGTTGGAGTGGTAAGCTTTTATTTGCAAGACAACAAATAAAGTGCACACTTGCTAGAGGCAATAAAATACTGGGTCGATGAATGGAGCGGATGGAGCAGGCCCTATTGCCGACTTCCCTGTTCTAAAAATCCGCTTAATATGACATATCAGATATTAAACTGACATCAGGGTGCGTAGCACCTTAAGGCCGAGGGCTGGAAAACCCCACCTAATCGATTCAGCTCCACCCCACTCCATAGCCAAGCCTGTGAATGATCGTTGTAGAGCACGCACAGACAAAGAAACCTGAAGAGAAGTTTAAAAAAAAAAAAAAAAAAAAAAAAAAGAAAAAAGGCGGGAAAACATATCAAAGAAAGAAAATACCCCTTAACTTACTTTAAAAAAAAGTTAACAAAGCCATGTAAATACTTTCATTTTAAAAGTTTTACAATAGTTAAAGCTTACAGCACCTGGTATTCCCAGGTAGTCTCCCATCCAAGCACTAACCAGGCCCAAGCCTTCTTAGCTTCTGAGATCAGACAAGATTGGGCATTCTTCAGCTGGTTTGTCCGTACACAAACTCTGCTTGAAAATCTTGAACTTTAAACCAAAGGGGCTTGAACACATATCAAAGAGTGAAAACTCCCGCTTTACTGTCAAATTATGATGGAGAAAAGGCAAAAAAAGCTAACAAAGCCATGTAAATACTTTCATTTTAAAAGTTTTTCAATAGTTAAAGCTTATAGCACCTGGTATTCCCATGTAGTCTCCCATCCAAGTACTAACCAGGCCCAAGCCTTCTTAGCTTCTGAGATCAGACAAGATTGGGCATTCTTCAGCTGGTTTGTCCGTACACAAACTCTGCTTGAAAATCTTGAACTTTAAACCAAAGGGGCTTGAACACATATCAAAGAGTGAAAACTCCCGCTTTACTGTCAAATTATGATGGAGAAAAGGCAAAAAAAGCTAACAAAGCCATGTAAATACTTTCATTTTAAAAGTTTTTCAATAGTTAAAGCTTACAGCACATGGCATTCCCATGTAGTCTCCCATCCAAGTACTAACCAGGCCCAAGCCTTCTTAGCTTCTGAGATCAGACAAGATTGGGCAATCTTCAGCTGGCATGTCCGTACACAAACTCTGCTTGAAAATCTTGAACTTTAAACCAAAGGGGCTTGAACACTTATCAAAGAGTGAAAACTCCCGCTTTACTGTCAAATTATGATGGAGAAAAGGCAAAAAAAGCTAACAAAGCCATGTAAATACTTTCATTTTAAAAGTTTTTCAATAGTTAAAGCTTACAGCACATGGCATTCCCATGTAGTCTCCCATCCAAGTACTAACCAGGCCCAAGCCTTCTTAGCTTCTGAGATCAGACAAGATTGGGCAATCTTCAGCTGTTTTAACCGTACACAAACTATGCATGAAAATCTTGAACTTTAAGCCAAAGGGGCTTGAACACATATCAAAGAGTGAAAACTCCCGCTTTACTGTCAAATTATGATGGAGAAAAGGCAAAAAAAGCTAACAAAGCCACGTAAATACTTTCATTTTAAAAGTTTTTCAATAGTTAAAGCTTACAGCACATGGCATTCCCATGTAGTCTCCCATCCAAGTACTAACCAGGCCCAAGCCTTCTTAGCTTCTGAGATCAGACAAGATTGGGCAATCTTCAGCTGGCATGTCCGTACACAAACTCTGCTTGAAAATCTTGAACTTTAAACCAAAGGGGCTTGAACACTTATCAAAGAGTGAAAACTCCCGCTTTACTGTCAAATTATGATGGAGAAAAGGCAAAAAAAGCTAACAAAGCCATGTAAATACTTTCATTTTAAAAGTTTTTCAATAGTTAAAGCTTACAGCACATGGCATTCCCATGTAGTCTCCCATCCAAGTACTAACCAGGCCCAAGCCTTCTTAGCTTCTGAGATCAGACAAGATTGGGCAATCTTCAGCTGGCTTGTCCGTACACAAACTCTGCTTGAAAATCTTGAACTTTAAACCAAAGGGGCTTGAACACATATCAAAGAGTGAAAACTCCCGCTTTACTGTCAAATTATGATGGAGAAAAGGCAAAAAAAGCTAACAAAGCCATGTAAATACTTTCATTTTAAAAGTTTTTCAATAGTTAAAGCTTACAGCACATGGCATTCCCATGTAGTCTCCCATCCAAGTACTAACCAGGCCCAAGCCTTCTTAGCTTCTGAGATCAGACAAGATTGGGCAATCTTCAGCTGGCATGTCCGTACACAAACTCTGCTTGAAAATCTTGAACTTTAAACCAAAGGGGCTTGAACACTTATCAAAGAGTGAAAACTCCCGCTTTACTGTCAAATTATGATGGAGAAAAGGCAAAAAAAGCTAACAAAGCCATGTAAATACTTTCATTTTAAAAGTTTTTCAATAGTTAAAGCTTACAGCACATGGCATTCCCATGTAGTCTCCCATCCAAGTACTAACCAGGCCCAAGCCTTCTTAGCTTCTGAGATCAGACAAGATTGGGCAATCTTCAGCTGTTTTAACCGTACACAAACTATGCATGAAAATCTTGAACTTTAAGCCAAAGGGGCTTGAACACATATCAAAGAGTGAAAACTCCCGCTTTACTGTCAAATTATCATGGAGAAAAGGCAAAAAGTTGGAGTGGTAAGCTTTTATTTGCAATACAACAAATAAAGTGCACACTTGCTAGAGGCAATAAAATACTGGGTCGATGAATGGAGCGGATGGAGCAGGCCCTATTGCCGACTCCCTGTTCTAAAAATCCGCTTAATATGACATATCAGATATTAAACTGACATCAGGGTGCGTAGCACCTTAAGGCCGAGGGCTGGAAAACCCCACCTAATCGATTCAGCTCCACCCCACTCCATAGCCAAGCCTGTGAATGATCGTTGTAGAGCACGCACAGACAAAGAAACCTGAAGAGAAGTTTAAAAAAAAAAAAAAAAAAAAAAAAAGAAAAAAGGCGGGAAAACATATCAAAGAAAGAAAATACCCCTTAACTTACTTTAAAAAAAAGTTAACAAAGTGATGTAAATACTTTCATTTTAAAAGTTTTACAATAGTTAAAGCTTACAGCACCTGGTATTCCCAGGTAGTCTCCCATCCAAGCACTAACCAGGCCCAAGCCTTCTTAGCTTCTGAGATCAGACAAGATTGGGCATTCTTCAGCTGGTTTGTCCGTACACAAACTCTGCTTGAAAATCTTGAACTTTAAACCAAAGGGGCTTGAACACATATCAAAGAGTGAAAACTCCCGCTTTACTGTCAAATTATGATGGAGAAAAGGCAAAAAAAGCTAACAAAGCCATGTAAATACTTTCATTTTAAAAGTTTTTCAATAGTTAAAGCTTATAGCACCTGGTATTCCCAGGTAGTCTCCCATCCAAGTACTAACCAGGCCCAAGCCTTCTTAGCTTCTGAGATCAGACAAGATTGGGCAATCTTCAGCTGGTTTGTCCGTACACAAACTCTGCTTGAAAATCTTGAACTTTAAACCAAAGGGGCTTGAACACATATCAAAGAGTGAAAACTCCCGCTTTACTGTCAAATTATGATGGAGAAAAGGCAAAAAAAGCTAACAAAGCCATGTAAATACTTTCATTTTAAAAGTTTTTCAATAGTTAAAGCTTACAGCACATGGCATTCCCATGTAGTCTCCCATCCAAGTACTAACCAGGCCCAAGCCTTCTTAGCTTCTGAGATCAGACAAGATTGGGCAATCTTCAGCTGGTTTAACCGTACACAAACTCTGCTTGAAAATCTTGAACTTTAAACCAAAGGGGCTGGAACACATATCAAAGAGTGAAAACTCCCAGCTTATACTGTCAATTATCATGGAGAAAAGGCAAAAAGTTGGAGTGGTAAGCTTTTATTTGCAATACAACAAATAAAGTTCACACCTGCTAGAGGCAATAAATACTGGGTCGATGAATGGAGCGGATGGAGCAGGCCCTATTGCCGACTCCCTGTTCTAAAAAATCCGCTTAATATGACATATCAGATATTAAACTGACATCAGGGTGCGTAGCACCTTAGAAGGCCGAGGGCTGAAAAACCCACCTAATCGATTCAGCTCCACCCCACTCCATAGCCAAGCCTGTGAATGATCGTTGTAGAGCACACACAGAAAAAGAAACCGAAGAGAAGTTTAAAAAAAAAAAAAAAAAAAAAGAGAAAAAAGGCGGAAAACATATCAAAGAAAGAAAATACCCTTAACTTACTTTACAAAAAAGTTAACAAAGTGATTAAATACTGTCATTTTAAAGTTTTACAATAGTTAAAGCTTATAGCACCTGGTATTCCCAGGTAGTCTCCCATCCAAGCACTAACCAGGCCCAGCCTTCTTAGCTTTCTGAGATCAGACAAGATTGGGCATTCTTCAGCTGGTTTGTCCGTACACAAACTCTGCTTGAAAATCTTGAACTTTAAACCAAAGGGGCTTGAACACATATCAAAGAGTGAAAACTCCCGCTTTACTGTCAAATTATGATGGAGAAAAGGCAAAAAAAGCTAACAAAGCCATGTAAATACTTTCATTTTAAAAGTTTTTCAATAGTTAAAGCTTACAGCACATGGCATTCCCATGTAGTCTCCCATCCAAGTACTAACCAGGCCCAAGCCTTCTTAGCTTCTGAGATCAGACAAGATTGGGCAATCTTCAGCTGTTTTAACCGTACACAAACTATGCATTGAAAATCTTGAACTTTAAACCAAAGGGGCTTGAACACATATCAAAGAGTGAAAACTCCCGCTTTACTGTCAAATTATGATGGAGAAAAGGCAAAAAAAGCTAACAAAGCCACTGTAAATACTTTCATTTTAAAAGTTTTTCAATAGTTAAAGCTTACAGCACATGGCATTCCCATGTAGTCTCCCATCCAAGTACTAACCAGGCCCAAGCCTTCTTAGCTTCTGAGATCAGACAAGATTGGGCAATCTTCAGCTGGCATGTCCGTACACAAACTCTGCTTGAAAATCTTGAACTTTAAACCAAAGGGGCTTGAACACTTATCAAAGAGTGAAAACTCCCGCTTTACTGTCAAATTATGATGGAGAAAAGGCAAAAAAAGCTAACAAAGCCATGTAAATACTTTCATTTTAAAAGTTTTTCAATAGTTAAAGCTTACAGCACATGGCATTCCCATGTAGTCTCCCATCCAAGTACTAACCAGGCCCAAGCCTTCTTAGCTTCTGAGATCAGACAAGATTGGGCAATCTTCAGCTGTTTTAACCGTACACAAACTATGCATGAAAATCTTGAACTTTAAGCCAAAGGGGCTTGAACACATATCAAAGAGTGAAAACTCCCGCTTTACTGTCAAATTATCATGGAGAAAAGGCAAAAAGTTGGAGTGGTAAGCTTTTATTTGCAAGACAACAAATAAAGTGCACACTTGCTAGAGGCAATAAAATACTGGGTCGATGAATGGAGCGGATGGAGCAGGCCCTATTGCCGACTCCCTGTTCTAAAAATCCGCTTAATATGACATATCAGATATTAAACTGACATCAGGGTGCGTAGCACCTTAAGGCCGAGGGCTGGAAAACCCCACCTAATCGATTCAGCTCCACCCCACTCCATAGCCAAGCCTGTGAATGATCGTTGTAGAGCACGCACAGACAAAGAAACCTGAAGAGAAGTTTAAAAAAAAAAAAAAAAAAAAAAAAGAAAAAAGGCGGGAAAACATATCAAAGAAAGAAAATACCCCTTAACTTACTTTAAAAAAAAGTTAACAAAGCCATGTAAATACTTTCATTTTAAAAGTTTTACAATAGTTAAAGCTTACAGCACCTGGCATTCCCAGGTAGTCTCCCATCCAAGCACTAACCAGGCCCAAGCCTTCTTAGCTTCTGAGATCAGACAAGATTGGGCATTCTTCAGCTGGTTTGTCCGTACACAAACTCTGCTTGAAAATCTTGAACTTTAAACCAAAGGGGCTTGAACACATATCAAAGAGTGAAAACTCCCGCTTTACTGTCAAATTATGATGGAGAAAAGGCAAAAAAAAGCTAACAAAGCCACGTAAATACTTTCATTTTAAAAGTTTTTCAATAGTTAAAGCTTATAGCACCTGGTATTCCCAGGTAGTCTCCCATCCAAGTACTAACCAGGCCCAAGCCTTCTTAGCTTCTGAGATCAGACAAGATTGGGCAATCTTCAGCTGGCATGTCCGTACACAAACTCTGCTTGAAAATCTTGAATTTTAAACCAAAGGGGCTTGAACACTTATCAAAGAGTGAAAACTCCCGCTTTACTGTCAAATTATGATGGAGAAAAGGCAAAAAAAGCTAACAAAGCCATGTAAATACTTTCATTTTAAAAGTTTTTCAATAGTTAAAGCTTACAGCACATGGCATTCCCATGTAGTCTCCCATCCAAGTACTAACCAGGCCCAAGCCTTCTTAGCTTCTGAGATCAGACAAGATTGGGCAATCTTCAGCTGTTTTAACCGTACACAAACTATGCATGAAAATCTTGAACTTTAAGCCAAAGGGGCTTGAACACATATCAAAGAGTGAAAACTCCCGCTTTACTGTCAAATTATCATGGAGAAAAGGCAAAAAGTTGGAGTGGTAAGCTTTTATTTGCAATACAACAAATAAAGTGCACACCTGCTAGAGGCAATAAAATACTGGGTCGATGAATGGAGCGGATGGAGCAGGCCCTATTGCCGACTCCCTGTTCTAAAAATCCGCTTAATATGACATATCAGATATTAAACTGACATCAGGGTGCGTAGCACCTTAAGGCCGAGGGCTGGAAAACCCCACCTAATCGATTCAGCTCCACCCCACTCCATAGCCAAGCCTGTGAATGATCGTTGTAGAGCACGCACAGACAAAGAAACCTGAAGAGAAGTTTAAAAAAAAAAAAAAAAAAAAAAAAAGAGAAAAAAGGCGGGAAAACATATCAAAGAAAGAAAATACCCCTTAACTTACTTTAAAAAAAAGTTAACAAAGCCATGTAAATACTTTCATTTTAAAAGTTTTACAATAGTTAAAGCTTACAGCACCTGGCATTCCCAGGTAGTCTCCCATCCAAGCACTAACCAGGCCCAAGCCTTCTTAGCTTCTGAGATCAGACAAGATTGGGCATTCTTCAGCTGGTTTGTCCGTACACAAACTCTGCTTGAAAATCTTGAACTTTAAACCAAAGGGGCTTGAACACATATCAAAGAGTGAAAACTCCCGCTTTACTGTCAAATTATGATGGAGAAAAGGCAAAAAAAGCTAACAAAGCCACGTAAATACTTTCATTTTAAAAGTTTTTCAATAGTTAAAGCTTATAGCACCTGGTATTCCCAGGTAGTCTCCCATCCAAGCACTAACCAGGCCCAAGCCTTCTTAGCTTCTGACATCAGACAAGATTGGGCAATCTTCAGCTGGCATGTCCGTACACAAACTCTGCTTGAAAATCTTGAATTTTAAACCAAAGGGGCTTGAACACTTATCAAAGAGTGAAAACTCCCGCTTTACTGTCAAATTATGATGGAGAAAAGGCAAAAAAAGCTAACAAAGCCATGTAAATACTTTCATTTTAAAAGTTTTTCAATAGTTAAAGCTTACAGCACATGGCATTCCCATGTAGTCTCCCATCCAAGTACTAACCAGGCCCAAGCCTTCTTAGCTTCTGAGATCAGACAAGATTGGGCAATCTTCAGCTGTTTTAACCGTACACAAACTATGCATGAAAATCTTGAACTTTAAACCAAAGGGGCTTGAACACATATCAAAGAGTGAAAACTCCCGCTTTACTGTCAAATTATCATGGAGAAAAGGCAAAAAGTTGGAGTGGTAAGCTTTTATTTGCAAGACAACAAATAAAGTGCACACTTGCTAGAGGCAATAAAATACTGGGTCGATGAATGGAGCGGATGGAGCAGGCCCTATTGCCGACTCCCTGTTCTAAAAATCCGCTTAATATGACATATCAGATATTAAACTGACATCAGGGTGCGTAGCACCTTAAGGCCGAGGGCTGGAAAACCCCACCTAATCGATTCAGCTCCACCCCACTCCATAGCCAAGCCTGTGAATGATCGTTGTAGAGCACGCACAGACAAAGAAACCTGAAGAGAAGTTTAAAAAAAAAAAAAAAAAAAAAAAAGAAAAAAGGCGGGAAAACATATCAAAGAAAGAAAATACCCCTTAACTTACTTTAAAAAAAAGTTAACAAAGTGATGTAAATACTTTCATTTTAAAAGTTTTACAATAGTTAAAGCTTACAGCACCTGGTATTCCCAGGTAGTCTCCCATCCAAGCACTAACCAGGCCCAAGCCTTCTTAGCTTCTGAGATCAGACAAGATTGGGCATTCTTCAGCTGGTTTGTCCGTACACAAACTCTGCTTGAAAATCTTGAACTTTAAACCAAAGGGGCTTGAACACATATCAAAGAGTGAAAACTCCCGCTTTACTGTCAAATTATGATGGAGAAAAGGCAAAAAAAAGCTAACAAAGCCACGTAAATACTTTCATTTTAAAAGTTTTTCAATAGTTAAAGCTTATAGCACCTGGTATTCCCAGGTAGTCTCCCATCCAAGTACTAACCAGGCCCAAGCCTTCTTAGCTTCTGAGATCAGACAAGATTGGGCAATCTTCAGCTGGCATGTCCGTACACAAACTCTGCTTGAAAATCTTGAACTTTAAACCAAAGGGGCTTGAACACTTATCAAAGAGTGAAAACTCCCGCTTTACTGTCAAATTATGATGGAGAAAAGGCAAAAAAAGCTAACAAAGCCATGTAAATACTTTCATTTTAAAAGTTTTTCAATAGTTAAAGCTTACAGCACATGGCATTCCCATGTAGTCTCCCATCCAAGTACTAACCAGGCCCAAGCCTTCTTAGCTTCTGAGATCAGACAAGATTGGGCAATCTTCAGCTGTTTTAACCGTACACAAACTATGCATGAAAATCTTGAACTTTAAGCCAAAGGGGCTTGAACACATATCAAAGAGTGAAAACTCCCGCTTTACTGTCAAATTATCATGGAGAAAAGGCAAAAAGTTGGAGTGGTAAGCTTTTATTTGCAATACAACAAATAAAGTGCACACTTGCTAGAGGCAATAAAATACTGGGTCGATGAATGGAGCGGATGGAGCAGGCCCTATTGCCGACTCCCTGTTCTAAAAATCCGCTTAATATGACATATCAGATATTAAACTGACATCAGGGTGCGTAGCACCTTAAGGCCGAGGGCTGGAAAACCCCACCTAATCGATTCAGCTCCACCCCACTCCATAGCCAAGCCTGTGAATGATCGTTGTAGAGCACGCACAGACAAAGAAACCTGAAGAGAAGTTTAAAAAAAAAAAAAAAAAAAAAGAGAAAAAAGGCGGGAAAACATATCAAAGAAAGAAAATACCCCTTAACTTACTTTAAAAAAAAGTTAACAAAGTGATGTAAATACTTTCATTTTAAAAGTTTTACAATAGTTAAAGCTTACAGCACCTGGTATTCCCAGGTAGTCTCCCATCCAAGCACTAACCAGGCCCAAGCCTTCTTAGCTTCTGAGATCAGACAAGATTGGGCATTCTTCAGCTGGTTTGTCCGTACACAAACTCTGCTTGAAAATCTTGAACTTTAAACCAAAGGGGCTTGAACACATATCAAAGAGTGAAAACTCCCGCTTTACTGTCAAATTATGATGGAGAAAAGGCAAAAAAAGCTAACAAAGCCACGTAAATACTTTCATTTTAAAAGTTTTTCAATAGTTAAAGCTTACAGCACCTGGTATTCCCAGGTAGTCTCCCATCCAAGTACTAACCAGGCCCAAGCCTTCTTAGCTTCTGAGATCAGACAAGATTGGGCAATCTTCAGCTGGCATGTCCGTACACAAACTCTGCTTGAAAATCTTGAACTTTAAACCAAAGGGGCTTGAACACTTATCAAAGAGTGAAAACTCCCGCTTTACTGTCAAATTATGATGGAGAAAAGGCAAAAAAAGCTAACAAAGCCATGTAAATACTTTCATTTTAAAAGTTTTTCAATAGTTAAAGCTTACAGCACATGGCATTCCCATGTAGTCTCCCATCCAAGTACTAACCAGGCCCAAGCCTTCTTAGCTTCTGAGATCAGACAAGATTGGGCAATCTTCAGCTGTTTTAACCGTACACAAACTATGCATGAAAATCTTGAACTTTAAGCCAAAGGGGCTTGAACACATATCAAAGAGTGAAAACTCCCGCTTTACTGTCAAATTATCATGGAGAAAAGGCAAAAAGTTGGAGTGGTAAGCTTTTATTTGCAATACAACAAATAAAGTGCACACCTGCTAGAGGCAATAAAATACTGGGTCGATGAATGGAGCGGATGGAGCAGGCCCTATTGCCGACTCCCTGTTCTAAAAATCCGCTTAATATGACATATCAGATATTAAACTGACATCAGGGTGCGTAGCACCTTAAGGCCGAGGGCTGGAAAACCCCACCTAATCGATTCAGCTCCACCCCACTCCATAGCCAAGCCTGTGAATGATCGTTGTAGAGCACGCACAGACAAAGAAACCTGAAGAGAAGTTTAAAAAAAAAAAAAAAAAAAAAAAAAAGAAAAAAGGCGGGAAAACATATCAAAGAAAGAAAATACCCCTTAACTTACTTTAAAAAAAAGTTAACAAAGTGATGTAAATACTTTCATTTTAAAAGTTTTACAATAGTTAAAGCTTACAGCACCTGGTATTCCCAGGTAGTCTCCCATCCAAGCACTAACCAGGCCCAAGCCTTCTTAGCTTCTGAGCATCAGACAAGATTGGGCAATCTTCAGCTGGATTGTCCGTACACAAACTCTGCTTGAAAATCTTGAACTTTAAACCAAAGGGGCTTGAACACATATCAAAGAGTGAAAACTCCCGCTTTACTGTCAAATTACCAAGATGACCAAGATGACCAATTACCAAGATGACCAAGATGGCGGCGCGTACACATCGCGAGGCTCAGCGTCTCTCCAGTTTCTGCAGTTTTGCGGTAATTTTCTTGCTCATGTCGGGGCTGTTCGTGCAGAACAGTAGTGCCTCAACATCGTACTCCCGACAAGAGCTTTTGGATATTGGTTCTCGTAATTTTAACAGTTTTATCAGCAATCTTGAACTCATCCCTGAGATCGGCAGAACACCCGAGGCGGCGCACCCTACCCGACCGGGCGGAAGTGCTCGAAGACGCCGTCGAGACCGTAAACAAAGGCGGGGGAAGCGCGGAGGGCTAAGAGCTAAGCTAAAGCTAACACCACACCGGCTCTCTTTGCCCAGCATTCTTCTCGCCAATGTACGGTCACTGGTGAACAAAATGGATGAGATTCGACTCCGAATCAACCACAGCAAGAAACTCTGGAACTGCAATGTCATGATTTTCACTGAAACATGGCTAAACAATGGAATACCGGACAATGCTATTGCTCTAGCTGAGCACCACATTCTCCGGGCAGACAGAACGGCGGATGACTCCGGTAAGACCAGAGGTGGGGGATTGTGCATCTATGTTAACAAAGCCTGGTGCACGAACTCTACTATCATTGGGAGACACTGCTCAGCTAACCTAGAGTTTCTCATGGTTAAGTGCAGACCGTTCTATCTGCCGCGGGAGTTCACATCCACCATTATAACTGCCACTTACATTCCTCCTGATGCTGATGCCAAGCTTGCTATGAACGAACTTCATGCAGCCATCAGTAAACAACAGACTGATCACCCAGAGGCTGCATACATTGTGGCGGGCGATTTTAATCATTCCAATTTGAAGACGGTATTTCCTAAATTTCATAAAAACATTCTCTGTCACACCAGAGGAAACAAAACTCTGGATCAAGTTTATACAAACATGGCTGAAGCCTATGCTGTGACCCCCCTCCCCCACTTCGGACAATCAGATCACCTTTCTTTGTTTCTCACCCCCAAGTACTCCCCCCTCATCAACCGTGTGAAGCCATCAGTGAGGACCATCAAAGTGTGGCCAGCGGGGGCTGACATCACACTCCAGGACAGGTTCCAACACACAGACTGGAGTATGTTTGCTTCACAGGCCACCTGTGGCTCTCACACGGACATCGACATCTACACCTCCTCTGTTCTGAACTACATTAACACCACCATAGACACGGTTACTACTCAGAAACAGATCACCACATACCCTAATCAGAAGCCTTGGATGAACAAGGAGGTGCGTCTCCTGCTGAAGGCACGCAACAATGCCTTCAGATCGGGTGATGCACAGGCCTACGGCATTTCCAGGGCGAACCTGAAGAGGGGCATCAAAAAGGCCAAGCACTGCTACAAACTAAAGCTAGAGGAATACTTCTCCAATGCTGATCCTCGACGCTTGTGGCAGGGCATTCAGGCCATTACAGACTATAAACCCAGCAACTCAGCCCCCACAACCACAGATGTCCTCTTTCTGAATGAGCTCAACGACTTTTATGCTCGCTTTGAAAGAGACAACAAGCAACCTGCTGTCAAGATCCCCTCATCTACCGACCACTCGCCCATCATACTCACCTCCTCAGATGTTTGCACTGCACTGAGTCGGATAAACGCGCGCAGGGCTGCTGGACCAGACGGCATCCCGGGGCGCGTACTTAGAGCATGTGCAGAGCAGCTCGCTGGCGTATTCACGGACATTTTTAACATGTCTCTCGCCCAAGCAGCTGTTCCAACATGCCTCAAATCCACCTCCATTGTACCAGTGCCGAAACATTCTAGTCCAACATGCCTGAATGACTACCGCCCTGTAGCACTCACACCCATAATCATGAAGTGCTTCGAGCGGTTAGTCCTGGCACATCTGAGGGACTTCCTCCCACCAACTCTGGACCCACACCAGTTTGCGTACCGTAGCAATAGGAGCACAGAGGATGCAGTCTCCATAGCGCTGCACTCTGTACTCACACACCTGGACAAGCAAAACACATATGCACGGATGCTGTTTGTTGATTTCAGCTCAGCATTTAACACTGTCATCCCCTCTAAGCTAATCTCTAAACTTAGAGCCCTGGACATCAACACCTCACTTTGCAACTGGATTATGGACTTTCTGACCAGCAGACCACAGCATGTAAGGTCAGGCCACATACGCTCCACTACTGTCACGCTCAACACTGGTGTACCACAGGGCTGTGTGCTGAGCCCCTTCCTCTACTCCCTCTTCACCCATGACTGCCGACCTATGTATGGATCAAACTCCGTTATTAAGTTTGCAGATGACACCACGGTGATAGGTCTCATCGACAACAACGATGAGACTGCCTACAGGGAGGAGGTCCAGCATCTGGCCACTTGGTGCACAGAAAATAACCTTCTTTTAAACACCACCAAGACCAAGGAGCTCATTGTGGACTTCAGGAGGGAGAGAAGAGGCTCGCATGATCCCATCCACATCAATGGGATGACTGTGCAGCCTGTTACATCCTTCAAGTTCCTGGGGACCCACATCTCAGAGGACCTGTCCTGGAGCATTAACACCTCCAGCCTGGTCAAGAAGGCTCACCAGCGCCTCTTCTTCTTGAGAACATTAAAAAAGAACCAGCTACCCACTACCATCCTGTTGAACTTTTACCGCTCTACAATAGAGAGCATCCTTACCAGCTGTCTCACAGTGTGGTATGGAAGCTGCACTGCTGCTGAGCGTAAGGCGATGCAGCGGGTGGTGAAAACTGCCCAGCGCATCACAGGGACTCCACTTCCATCCATTGAGGAAATCCAGAGGAAGCACTGTCTGCGTCGAGCTCGCAGTATTCTTAAGGACTCCTCCCACCCGGCCCACGAACTGTTCTCTCTCCTGCCTTCAGGCAGACGGTTCAGGCTACCACGGACAAGAACCAGCAGACTTAGGAACAGCTTTTTTCCCAGAGCTGTTTCCTTGCTGAACTCCTCTGCCCCCCCCATTCACTCTTGATAATCACTGCACTGCACATATCACTTTGTACTGCACATATCACTTTGTACTGCACATATCACCTTATGTATAGCACATATCACTTTATGTATATATATATATAACTTAACTTATTTGAACTGTATCCTGCACTTGCTGCTTATTGCACTTCTGGTTAGACCTAAACTACATTTCGTTGCCCTGTACTTGTACATGTGTAATGACAATAAAGTTGAATCTAATCTAAAAAAAAAAAAAAAAAAAATTATGATGGAGAAAAGGCAAAAAAAGCTAACAAAGCCACGTAAATACTTTCATTTTAAAAGTTTTTCAATAGTTAAAGCTTACAGCACATGGGATTCCCATGTAGTCTCCCATCCAAGTACTAACCAGGCCCAAGCCTTCTTAGCTTCTGAGATCAGACAAGATTGGGAATTCTTCAGCTGGTTTGTCCGTACACAAACTCTGCTTGAAAATCTTGAACTTTAAACCAAAGGGGCTTGAACACATATCAAAGAGTGAAAACTCCCGCTTTACTGTCAAATTATCATGGAGAAAAGGCAAAAAGTTGGAGTGGTAAGCTTTTATTTGCAAGACAACAAATAAAGTGCACACTTGCTAGAGGCAATAAAATACTGGGTCGATGAATGGAGCGGATGGAGCAGGCCCTATTGCCGACTCCCTGTTCTAAAAATCCGCTTAATATGACATATCAGATATTAAACTGACATCAGGGTGCGTAGCACCTTAAGGCCGAGGGCTGGAAAACCCCACCTAATCGATTCAGCTCCACCCCACTCCATAGCCAAGCCTGTGAATGATCGTTGTAGAGCACGCACAGACAAAGAAACCTGAAGAGAAGTTTAAAAAAAAAAAAAAAAAAAAAAAGAGAAAAAGGGCGGGAAAACATATCAAAGAAAGAAAATACCCCTTAACTTACTTTAAAAAAAAGTTAACAAAGTGATGTAAATACTTTCATTTTAAAAGTTTTACAATAGTTAAAGCTTACAGCACCTGGTATTCCCAGGTAGTCTCCCATTCAAGCACTAACCAGGCCCAAGCCTTCTTAGCTTCTGACATCAGACAAGATTGGGCAATCTTCAGCTGACATGTCCGTACACAAACTCTGCTTGAAAATCTTGAACTTTAAACCAAAGGGGCTTGAACACATATCAAAGAGTGAAAACTCCCGCTTTACTGTCAAATTATGATGGAGAAAAGGCAAAAAAAAGCTAACAAAGCCACGTAAATACTTTCATTTTAAAAGTTTTTCAATAGTTAAAGCTTATAGCACCTGGTATTCCCAGGTAGTCTCCCATCCAAGTACTAACCAGGCCCAAGCCTTCTTAGCTTCTGAGATCAGACAAGATTGGGCAATCTTCAGCTGGCATGTCCGTACACAACTCTGCTCGAAAATCTTGAACTTTAAACCAAAGGGGCTTGAACACTTATCAAAGAGTGAAAACTCCCGCTTTACTGTCAAATTATGATGGAGAAAAGGCAAAAAAAGCTAACAAAGCCATGTAAATACTTTCATTTTAAAAGTTTTTCAATAGTTAAAGCTTACAGCACATGGCATTCCCATGTAGTCTCCCATCCAAGTACTAACCAGGCCCAAGCCTTCATAGCTTCTGTGATCAGACAAGATTGGGCAATCTTCAGCTGGCACGTCCGTACACAAACTCTGCTTGAAAATCTTGAACTTTAAACCAAAGGGGCTTGAACACATATCAAAGAGTGAAAACTCCCGCTTTACTGTCAAATTATGATGGAGTAAAGGCAAAAAAAGCTAACAAAGCCATGTAAATACTTTATTTTAAAAGTTTTTCAATAGTTAAAGCTTACAGCACATGGCATTCCCATGTAGTCTCCCATCCAAGTACTAACAGGCCCAAGCCTTCTTAGCTTCTGAGATCAGACAAGATTGGGCAATCTTCAGCTGTTTTAACCGTACACAAACTATGCATGAAAATCTTGAACTTTAAGCCAAAGGGGCTTGAACACATATCAAAGAGTGAAAACTCCCGCTTTACTGTCAAATTATCATGGAGAAAAGGCAAAAAGTTGGAGTGGTAAGCTTTTATTTGCAATACAACAAATAAAGTGCACACCTGCTAGAGGCAATAAAATACTGGGTCGATGAATGGAGCGGATGGAGCAGGCCCTACTGCCGACTCCCTGTTCTAAAAATCCGCTTAATATGACATATCAGATATTAAACTGACATCAGGGTGCGTAGCACCTTAAGGCCGAGGGCTGGAAAACCCCACCTAATCGATTCAGCTCCACCCCACTTCATAGCCAAGCATGTGAATGATCGTTGTAGAGCACGCACAGACAAAGAAACCTGAAGAGAAGTTTAAAAAAAAAAAAAAAAAAAGAGAAAAAGGGCGGGAAAACATATCAAAGAAAGAAAATACCCCTTAACTTACTTAAAAAAAAAGTTAACAAAGTGATGTAAATACTTTCATTTTAAAAGTTTTACAATAGTTAAAGCTTACAGCACCTGGTATTCCCAGGTAGTCTCCCATCCAAGCACTAACCAGGCCCAAGCCTTCTTAGCTTCTGACATCAGACAAGATTGGGCAATCTTCAGCTGGCATGTCCGTACACAAACTCTGCTTGAAAATCTTGAACTTTAAACCAAAGGGGCTTGAACACATATCAAAGAGTGAAAACTCCCGCTTTACTGTCAAATTATGATGGAGAAAAGGCAAAAAAAGCTAACAAAGCCACGTAAATACTTTCATTTTAAAAGTTTTTCAATAGTTAAAGCTTATAGCACCTGGTATTCCCAGGTAGTCTCCCATCCAAGTACTAACCAGGCCCAAGCCTTCTTAGCTTCTGAGATCAGACAAGATTGGGCAATCTTCAGCTGGCATGTCCGTACACAAACTCTGCTTGAAAATCATTGAACTTTAAACCAAAGGGGCTTGAACACTTATCAAAGAGTGAAAACTCCCGCTTTACTGTCAAATTATGATGGAGAAAAGGCAAAAAAAAGCTAACAAAGCCATGTAAATACTTTCATTTTAAAAGTTTTTCAATAGTTAAAGCTTACAGGCACATGGCATTCCCATGTAGTCTCCCATCCAAGTACTAACCAGGCCCAAGCCTTCTTAGCTTCTGAGATCAGACAAGATTGGGCAATTCTTCAGCTGGTTTGTCTGTACACAAACTCTGATTGAAAATCTTGAACTTTAAACCAAAGGGGCTTGAACACATATCAAAGAGTGAAAACTCCCGCTTTACTGTCAAATTATCATGGAGAAAAGGCAAAAAGTTGGAGTGGTAAGCTTTTATTGCAATACAACAAATAAAGTGCACACCTGCTAGAGGCAATAAAATACTGGGTCGATGAATGGAGCGGATGGAGCAGGCCCTATTGCCGACTCCCTGTTCTAAAAATCCGCTTAATATGACATATCAGATATTAAACTGACATCAGGGTGCGTAGCACCTTAAGGCCGAGGGCTGGAAAACCCCACCTAATCGATTCAGCTCCACCCCACTCCATAGCCAAGCCTGTGAATGATCGTTGTAGAGCACGCACAGACAAAGAAACCTGAAGAGAAGTTTAAAAAAAAAAAAAAAAAAAGAGAAAAAGGGCGGGAAAACATATCAAAGAAAGAAAATACCCCTTAACTTACTTTAAAAAAAAGTTAACAAAGTGATGTAAATACTTTCATTTTAAAAGTTTTACAATAGTTAAAGCTTACAGCACCTGGCATTCCCAGGTAGTCTCCCATCCAAGCACTAACCAGGCCCAAGCCTTCTTAGCTTCTGACATCAGACAAGATTGGGCAATCTTCAGCTGGCATGTCCGTACACAAACTCTGCTTGAAAATCTTGAACTTTAAACCAAAGGGGCTTGAACACATATCAAAGAGTGAAAACTCCCGCTTTACTGTCAAATTATGATGGAGAAAAGGCAAAAAAAAGCTAACAAAGCCACAGTAAATACTTTCATTTTAAAAGTTTTTCAATAGTTAAAGCTTATAGCACATGGTATTCCCAGGTAGTCTCCCATCCAAGTACTAACCAGGCCCAAGCCTTCTTAGCTTCTGAGATCAGACAAGATTGGGCATTCTTCAGCTGGTTTGTCTGTACACAAACTCTGCTTGAAAATCTTGAACTTTAAACCAAAGGGGCTTGAACACATATCAAAGAGTGAAAACTCCTGCTTTACTGTCAAATTATGATGGAGAAAAGGCAAAAAAAGCTAACGAAGCCACGTAAATACTTTCATTTTAAAAGTTTTCAATAGTTAAAGCTTATAGCACCTGGTATTCCCAGGTAGTCTCCCATCCAAGTACTAACCAGGCCCAAGCCTTCTTAGCTTCTTGAGATCAGACAAGATTGGGCAATCTTCAGCTGGCATGTCCGTACACAAACTCTGCTTGAAAATCTTGAATTTTAAACCAAAGGGGCTTGAACACTTATCAAAGAGTGAAAACTCCCGCTTTACTGTCAAATTATGATGGAGAAAAGGCAAAAAAAGCTAAGAAAGCCATGTAAATACTTTCATTTTAAAAGTTTTTCAATAGTTAAAGCTTACAGCACATGGCATTCCCATGTAGTCTCCCATCCAAGTACTAACCAGGCCCAAGCCTTCTTAGCTTCTGAGATCAGACAAGATTGGGAATTCTTCAGCTGGTTTGTCCGTACACAAACTCTGCTTGAAAATCTTGAACTTTAAACCAAAGGGGCTTGAACACATATCAAAGAGTGAAAACTCCCGCTTTACTGTCAAATTATCATGGAGAAAAGGCAAAAAGTTGGAGTGGTAAGCTTTTATTTGCAAGACAACAAATAAAGTGCACACTTGCTAGAGGCAATAAAATACTGGGTCGATGAATGGAGCGGATGGAGCAGGCCCTATTGCCGACTCCCTGTTCTAAAAATCCGCTTAATATGACATATCAGATATTAAACTGACATCAGGGTGCGTAGCACCTTAAGGCCGAGGGCTGGAAAACCCCACCTAATCGATTCAGCTCCACCCCACTCCATAGCCAAGCCTGTGAATGATCGTTGTAGAGCACGCACAGATCAAAGAAACCTGAAGAGAAGTTTAAAAAAAAAAAAAAAAAAAAAGAAAAAAGGCGGGAAAACATATCAAAGAAAGAAAATACCCCTTAACTTACTTTAAAAAAAAGTTAACAAAGCCATGTAAATACTTTCATTTTAAAAGTTTTACAATAGTTAAAGCTTACAGCACCTGGCATTCCCAGGTAGTCTCCCATCCAAGCACTAACCAGGCCCAAGCCTTCTTAGCTTCTGACATCAGACAAGATTGGGCAATCTTCAGCTGGCATGTCCGTACACAAACTCTGCTTGAAAATCTTGAACTTTAAACCAAAGGGGCTTGAACACATATCAAAGAGTGAAAACTCCCGCTTTACTGTCAAATTATGATGGAGAAAAGGCAAAAAAAGCTAACAAAGCCACGTAAATACTTTCATTTTAAAAGTTTTTCAATAGTTAAAGCTTACAGCACATGGCATTCCCATGTAGTCTCCCATCCAAGTACTAACCAGGCCCAAGCCTTCTTAGCTTCTGAGATCAGACAAGATTGGGCATTCTTCAGCTGGTTGTCCGTACACAAACTCTGCTTGAAAATCTTGAACTTTAAACCAAAGGGGCTGGAACACATATCAAAGAGTGAAAACTCCCGCTTTGCTGTCAAATTATGATGGAGAAAAGGCAAAAAAAGCTAACAAAGCCACATAAATACTTTCATTTTAAAAAGTTTTCAATAGTTAAAGCTTATAGCACCTGGTATTCCCAGGTAGTCTCCCATCCAAGTACTAACCAGGCCCAAGCCTTCTTAGCTTCTGAGATCAGACAAGATTGGGCATTCTTCAGCTGGTTTGTCTGTACACAAACTCTGCTTGAAAATCTTGAACTTTAAGCCAAAGGGGCTTGAACACATATCAAAGAGTGAAAACTCCCGCTTTACTGTCAAATTATGATGGAGAAAAGGCAAAAAAAAGCTAACAAAGCCACGTAATACTTTCATTTTAAAAGTTTTTCAATAGTTAAAGCTTATAGCACCTGGTATTTTCCCAGGTAGTCTCCCATCCAAGTACTAACCAGGCCCAAGCCTTCTTAGCTTCTGAGATCAGACAAGATTGGGCAATCTTCAGCTGGCATGTCCCGTACACAAACTCTGCTGAAAATCTTGAACTTTAAACCAAAGGGGCTTGAACACTTATCAAAGAGTGAAAACTCCCGCTTTACTGTCAAATTATGATGTAGAAAAGGCAAAAAAAGCTAAGAAAGCCATGTAAATACTTTCATTTTAAAAGTTTTTTCAATAGTTAAAGCTTACAGCACATGGCATTCCCATGTAGCTCCATCCAGTACTAACCAGGGCCCAAGCCTTCTTAGCTTCTGAGATCAGACAAGATTGGGAATTCTTCAGCTGGTTTGTCC